>NC_141596.1:5287214-5587214 GCF_047967505.1 Dipteris shenzhenensis | reverse complement strand
ACCCTGTAGAGGAATGTTTTCTATCATTGTAGGCAAACTGTAACAATGGCAACCACTTGTCCCATGTATGTTGCCTCAATGACACATATGCTCTAAGCATATCCTCTAAAATTTGGTTGATTCTTTCCGTCTGACCATCCGTTTCTGGATGATCCCCACTACTCATTCCCAACTCAGTCCTTAGTGTCTCAAATACCGCAGTCCAAAAATGACCGGTAAATTTGACATCTCTGTCTAACACTATGGATTTGGGTAATCCATGCAAACGAAATATATGTCTAATAAACAAATCCGCCACTTGCGGGGCACTAACAGACTCTCTAGTTGGAATGAAGTGAGCCATCTTGGTAAGATGATCAACCACCACAAGGATAGAATCATATCCACCTTGTGTCGTAGGCAGTCCTACAATAAAGTCCATGGAAATACTCTCCCACTTACCTAGTGGTATCTCCAAGGGCTGTAAAAATCCGGGTGGCTTCACCCGTTCTGCCTTACTTACCTGAAATGAAAAACAACGTGTCACATATTCATGAATATGCTTTTTCATCTTTGGCCAAAAGAAATCTCGCTTCACGAGATCATATGTCTTCTCGACTCCTGGATGTCCTGCACATGGGCTATCATGGCATTGTTGAATGACTCTCTGCCTGAGATCATTCTAATTAGGTACTACTACCTTGCCATTTCTTTTCAGCATACCATCCCTTATGGTATATCTTGCATAAGTTTGGCCTTTTTTGGATGCCAGGTCATCCTTTTCCCCGGGTTTGAACACATGAGCCTTAGGCCAAAGGCTCTGGATGAACTCGTCCACCTTTTGAGTTTCTCTTATCTCGGTCATTAGAGCACTCTCTAACACCGTGAAACTCATGTTATGCATAATGAGTGACAACGCATCAGCAATTTTATTATCCTTCCTTCTTCGGTACCGAATCGTCAAGTTAAACTCTGCATGAGTTCTGACCACCTAGCTTGGCGGCCTCTCAAGTCAGGTTGTTTACAAAAATGTTTTAGAGTATCATGATCAACATCCACATAAAACTCTGATCCATACAAATAATGTCTCCATGTTTTCAAAGCATGGACAACAGCATACAACTCTAATTCATGTGTTGGCCAATTTCGTTGAGAGGGAGAAAGCTTCTTGCTTTCAAAGGCTACTGGCCTTTCCTCTTGGAGGAGAACTGCTCCTACCGCAATGCCACTTGCATCGGTTTCAAGAAAAAACGGTTTCTGCGGATCAACTATTTTTAACACCGGTCCTGAGACCACATCTTGTTTTATGTTGTTAAAACTTTCCTGTTGATTTTGTCCCCATATAAAAGATACTTTATCTGAGGTTAAATCAGTCAATGGCTATACTATTTCGGAATATCCTTTAATATGCCTTCGATAAAATTGGACAAATCCCAGGAATGATCGCAGAGCGGTCAAACTCTGAGGGATTGGCCAAGTCAGTATCGCAGCCACTTTCTTTGGATCCATTTCTACCCCCTCAGGAGTAATTATGAATCCTAAATATTCAAGTCTTACCATACACAGTGTAGTTTTCTTTTTATTTACATAGAGACTGGCTTTCCTCAAAGTATTGAACACTATTCTTAAGTGTTCATAATGCTCAGTAATACTCTTACAGAATACCAGAATATCGTCAATAAAGTATACTACAAACTTTCCGATATACGGACGTAGTAAATCGTTCATAAGCATGACGAATGTAGCTAGAGTATTGGTAAGTCCAAAGGGCATTACCAAAAACTCATAATGTCCAAACCTGCTTCTAAAAGCGGTTTTATGCACATCCTCAGCTCTAATACGGATCTGATGGTAGCCACACTTAAGATCTATCTTACTGAAAATTACGGCCCCATGTAATGCATCTAGCAAATCATCGATCTGAGCCATCAGATACCTGTGCTTAATAGTGATATTATTCAATGCTCTATAATCTATACAGAGACGAAAAATATCATCATTCTTCTTCTTTAATATCACTCGCGAAGCAAAAGGTGAAAAACTTGGTTGAATCTGCCCCAACTTGAGGTATTCTTCCAATTGTCTTCGCACCTCCGCCTCTTCAGTAAAACTCAACCTATAGGGAGGTCTATTTACAGGTTCTGCCCTCGGGATTAGTTCAATCTTATGCTGAACATTCTACTCTGGAGGTAACCCATAAGGTAGCTCATCCCTAAAACAATCAGAGAACTCCTCTGTTATTTGATCAGCCAACTTGGCCATCTCTCCATGTTGGACAACATTAGTGCTAGTCGAAGAATCGTCAATCGGCTCTACAGATGATGTACAAAGAAACAAAAACTCTTCTTGAGCTTTTTGAATTTCCATCACGGAAACCAACGGTCCTTGAGGTGTATCCCTTTCACCTCGTAAGACATACAACACATCATTCATCTTGAATTGATAAATGTGCTTTTTCCAATCTATGGCTGGATTCTTCCTAGAATGCCAAGCCTTACCCAGGGCTATGTCTGCATGAGCAAGCTTAGTCATTTCAAAGTCAAGCTTCTCAGCACAGTCCTGAATTCGAAGCTCCAACTGGGTAACCCTTTGGTCCCATACTTCAATTGAACTTCCGTCTGCCATCCTGACTGTATATGCATAGTCAGATGGGCTAGTTTTTAGTTTCAGCCTCTTTACGAGCTTGGAGTTAATTACATTGTGCGTTGACGCTGTTTGACCTGCAACTTGCCCTTTCATCTTAATTAACTCCGTATCATTAAAGGCTATATACCCCGTTGCTGCGGGCTTTGACAGGATATTATCAGGTGCACTAGTTACTAACTTAGCAACAGACACACGTAACAAAAAAGGTACTCACCTTTGAGAAGATCCCGCTAGCTAAATCTGCATCTGTTCTGCTCTGGGACTTCCCTCCATTTCCATGTTGCATTCTGAGACCATCATCTCAGCCATCCGACAATCTTTGTTCCATGGACAATCTTTCCACTAATGAGGCTAAAGGCAACCAAAACACAAGCCTTCTCTCCTCGCTTTTTCCCTTTGCTCTGGGTTCAAAGAGGACTTCGGCCAAGCCCGGGCTGCCATTGGTGTTACTTTTCTTTTCATTCCAATGGTGGTACTTGATTTAGGAGTCTCAACTGGTTTCGCCTGCTTGGCTTGACCACTAGGCTGTGAGACACCCCCTTTGCTAATTCACTTCTTCTTAAACCCAGTTTTCTTCGGGTACCCATACTAAGTCCCAACCTACACAAACCCACTTGGTCTGTTCCCTTTTGCATCCTCATAGTTCAGGGCTATGGCAATCGCTTCATCTAGCGTGTTTGCATACTTAGCCCGAACTTTCATCTTTATCCGATCATTCAATCCAAAGATAAAATCTTTTACTTGGATTGATTGAGGTAGGGGTTCATCAACCTTCATTACACTTTCTCTAAACTTATCAGTGTATTCTGCCACTAATAAATTTCTCTGACGAAGGTTTCGATACATCGGGATGCTTCGTTAGGAGGTAGGAAGTGTTTTCTAAATTCGTTTTTAAACCCCTCCCAGGTAGTGGATGCTACTCCATCTTTCTGCTGTTTTATCCACCACCTATCCGCTGCCTCATTAAACATATGGGTGGCCTCGCGGATTTTCTTCATATCATTCCTGATTTCACAAATGGTGAATGCCTCGTCCCATTTGTGTAACCAGGTGTCAATGATATCGGAACTATGGTCAGACATCCAACCAGAATACTTTTCTGGCCTATAATTGGCAATATTAGGCACCTTAGCCCTCCTAGGCTCGACCGTACAAACACTGGACTCCGGTCCCATCGGAGATTTACCTTTCTCCTCACGAGATGGTCTGGCAGACATACTATGCACCATTCTCCTAAGCTCAAACTGCCCTACATTTGTTTGTAATTGCTACGCTAAAATTTGTTGCAAGGCATCCTCTAACATTGCAATTCTGCCAGACAATGTATGACCTGCTGGGCGCGACACCTGCGGGGTCGGCCGGACTCCCGACTCTACGGGATCCATCCTGGAAGCTTCTTCTTCTTCTTCCATTTAGGTCAATGGGGTTGTGTGTGGTTTTTTTTTAAATTATTAAATACTGCTTGAAACTGTAATTACAAATCGAAAGTCCAACTTCCAATTCTACAGCTAACCAAGTATATATCACACTGTAACTAAAACCACTTTTCCCTATACTAGGGAAGCTCCTGCAACCCAAATTAACTCAAACACGGAGACAAATAAACAAGCAAATACTCCCGCAAAACTTAGAAGGCATAGAAAGCTCCCTGGTTATAATTCTTGCTGCCTGAAGAGATCAACCAGTCCCGGTAGTCCACTTCAAATCATTAACCTGCATAACTGATTTTGGCCAAAGACCTCAAGGTCCAACGACCTTAATCAACGGGTCCTCTATCGATCGAATTTTCCCACGCAGCCCCAACATTAACGATCTATTGCCAACAAAGAAAAAAACGTCATTGTTTATCACGTCCGCAGGTCTTTCACCCAGCATCGATTATCACGTTGAAGGACCTCCATGTCACGCAAGTATCAAGAGCCAAAGTTCCCTGGCCCTAAGCTAGCTGTAAACCAGCGGGTGTCCAAAAATTGCATCACGTCTGCCTTCCGAGATACCAAGATATGAACCTACGGTTTAGCTGTATCGTCACCAGCTTACGTGAACCGTACCCTCTTGCGACAGCTAGTGCCGTGACCAGCACTACGATAACGTGCGTGAACCCACAGTTGCGCCATCACCTATAGCAACTAATTCCATGACCACCCAATAGCCCTCGTCGTGCGATGTTTATCCACGCTACCCAGACTTACGAACCCCCAAATTACTATCTACGTAGAGTTTGGGCTCCGTACTGTCTATCGTCAAACGCCCAATATAACCTGCGCTCTGATACCAAATGATACATCACAATCTGATTTCTTCCAGCTTTTCGTTGAATCACGAGCACATGCACTTAGTTTATCCTCCTAGCCAACCTCGTTGGTTGCAAGTTTCTCTGCTGTAAATCCCAAAAGGACTCACTTTTTCGTGAAAGCTTTATGCTTACTTAATTCCAACGATCCCCAAACTCCCTAGATGGATCTAGTATGCCACATGTCCTCAATTTAGGGTCCTTCTTTAATGCATCATTTACCCCTCTCTTGGGATATCTTTAAAACATTTGCTCCTAGGCACATTTCATGCATTTAGGTCCCTTATCCTTAGATCCACCTAGTCTAGTGCCATGTCACCCACACCAAGGACCTTGACCTTTATTCCTTTTTGATCTTTTACATGAAGCCCAAACAAATATGATACAAACATTGATCCTTTAAAGGAAAATGCCGACTGACCCTTCCGAGGTCATGTTACCTCGACTTGAGCGTAACAATTGTCCTCTCAGATGAGGCTCTGAGATGGACAAAACTACCGGATAATGGTCTGAAGTGGAAACACCAAAAGCAATGCAAACTGTCCCCCCTCTATCAAGAGCCCAGTCACCCACATAGAATCTATCAATCCGAGCATGGATAGGCATCTGCACCCTATGGTTCAACCAGGAAAACAAAAGTGACTGAGACTAAATATGAAATGCATCATCTGACCAAACATCTCTGCCATTGAACCTGAACAAGAAGGCATCCCAGGCTGCTCTCTCGAGGGAGTGGATACCACCTTCTCTGCCCCCTTTCTTATCAAAAGGTGCCTCAACCATGTTGAAGCCACCTCCAATAATCCACAAATCCGCAACGTCGGCCCACGAGAGCAACACTTTCCCAAAAAAAAAAAAGTCCCCTCTGTTGTTCAGAGCATAGAGGTTGAGGAAACCAACCTTACAAACCCACTGGGCCCTGGAGGGGGTTATGGTACTGTGTCCAATGACCAAAGGGAGAATAGAATCTGAAACTGAAATGCATGTACCTCCTCTGGTTCCTAAGGCAAGAAGCCAAAAAGTCTGGCCTGAGAGCAGCTTACCTGACTTGGAGCAATCTCTGACATCCAGTTTGTGTTCCTAAAGAAAAAAAACGTCTAGGGAACCACCTGAAACACTTGGATGGAGCTGATTCCTGATCAGTTGTCTGCGATGGCGATGAGGGATGCCGCCCAATCCCTATATATTCCAACTGGCTATCCTCATCAGCGGGAGGAAGTGGGTTGGAATACATTACCCGACCTGGTGGCGGAAAAAGAAACCTCTACCGGAGCTGTGACCTCCTGCCATACACACAAGGTCCAAGGGGAGGAAAGTCCATAGGTGAGAGAGAGAAGTCAGCGGGACCAATGCAGGATTTGCAGATCCTCAGGGCACTTCGCCAAAGATTGCCCAAAGAAGAAAAAGAGGCCCAGAAAGCAACCAGCTCGTACTAGCTTACGATAGAGAGCAGGAGCAAGACCTATCGCTCCACAGGCACGGCCTTCGACACGGGCTCCCCCCCCTCCTAAGGCTACTCGAGTCCCTTCTACATCCCGCACCACCTTTGGCCCACGGTGGGTTCCGGTTGCGGTTAGGCCCTCTACTTCAGTTCACACATCCACCTCTTCGGAGGCTACCCCCTTGGAGCCTTGGGAGGAGACCAGTGTTCAGGAGCCTTGTTCGACTCCACCCTTGGATCAGGCTTTACCTTACTCAGCAGCCCAGGTTGTTGGCACCTCGTCCGCAGCACTTTTTGATCAGGATCCAGTACAGGTGCCTCCCTCTTTGGACAGAGGGAAGGGGGTCTTACATTCTTATCCTGCTTCGGTAGGAATCCTTCGTACCCCCTCCCCAGGACTGGCTGAGTGGAACTCCTTTTCTGCTCTGGAGGACCTCTCTAACCTCCCAGATGATGATTTTGTACCCTCCACTTTTGGAGAGCCAGATATCGGCATCTCTTTTGAGAGATCATAACCTCCCCTTCCGCTGGGGGAGGTGGATCTTCACGTGAGGGCTCCTGCTATTGCTGCTATTGCTCCTCCTCAGGTGCCTCGCAGACAACCCTGTCTCTCTCTCTCTACTTTTGGCCCTTTGCCTGCGGTGCTTGCGAGCTTGTTTACTTGGTTTCTTTTTCATTTTAGCCTAGGTCCAATCCCCTTCTGAGTGAGTCACTCAGGGGGTCTGAGACTCTTGCTGCTCCTATCTGAGGGGGTGCTGGACTCTGGTCTGCTGACTCTACCTACTCTGCGGGGGTGGGGGGGAGGCGCTCGTCCATGGCCACGGAGGAAATCTCTGGCTAGGTGACCCATATGTTTTGCACTATTAGACATACTAATGAGGCAGGACATGAGATTGTGTCCACAAGACACCACACATACTAATGCGATGCCCTTGCTACCACAAGATCTGAGGCTAATACATTGCTTGTTTTGTCCAAAGGTTGCTAGACATGAGTCAGATTATTAACTAAACAAACCGGTGCCACATCACTCTCTTTGTATCTGAATTATCACCACACTTCGATCTAGTCTCATGAGGCTTGTAGCTAGACATGGCCCTCGACAACATGAGAACAGATTTCTTTAGCATCACACTTTGATATGTTGCAGCCGGACATGGCCCTTGACAACAAGAGAGCAGCTTTCTTTCTCATAGGAGAGGAACTCGCACTGATAAAGACGGGAGTCCTCAAGATCCTGATCCCACTCTAGAGATGTGAGAGTAGCAAGCGATTGGACACAAGATTGGTAAGTTCCCACCCCGTCCGAGGCACCCTCATCGCAACGTCACAACGTCAGGCTATTTCACAAAGCCCATGGGTTTGAATTATAGTGGGACAATAGTAGACCTTAGGCATATTCCATTGACACTAGGACTCTCAAGTGGGTCCCACACACGGAGGATACATGAAAGAAAACCTTAAAATATACTCAAGTATGATCCTAGTTTTAGTTTCAAATTCAGCTTATCTTAAATCCTAGGGGTATACTAGACACCTCTAGTTTCCATACCACAAATAGACATGGTCTCATACGCCTTTTTAGCCCTTACACAGCATGTATAAAATTTATTTTCCTTCTTTCTTTCTTCCATTCTTTATTTCTCCACTGTTAATTATCTCTTCTTCTTTTTTCTTGAATAAGTATGAGAAACAGGCAAGAGAAGAAACTCGAGGCAAAGATACATCATGCAAAGCATGAAAAATCCATGGTAAAATACCAATCAAAGAGTCTAAACAAATGAAAAATTAGACAAGAACCAAGACTGTGGTTTGGAAATGCCACATTGTGCCTATGATGGTCTCAAAAAAGAAAGGACAACCTCTCCACTCTTTGAGACAAATCATCCTCCTAGTCAAAAAAGACCTAGAAGAATCCTATATCCTAGACCAAACAGCCATCAAAGTGTGTACAGTATCTATCCAAACACTAGCTAGGTATGGCTTTTGAGATCACATCCATCCTCATTGGGTTACTTGAATTATCTTGCTCTATGTCATTAATCATGTATTGTTGCCTAACATACTAGGCGTCTGCCAAAGGTTTTAGGAAGGAATTGGTGGGTATAGAAACCTTGTGAACCAAAAGGCTTATAGTTCTATTGAGTGGAATCCGCTGCTTGTGCTAGCTCTCAAATCATTCTTTCATATACTAAAAAACTATTAAAAGTATCACATGTGGCCACCTAGCAAAAAATGCCACCGTAGAAAAGATGGTGTACCAAGAGATATATCTCCAAAGTAGGTGATCACCAATGCATTGGATTTGTATGATGGTTAAAACCGGATGGTGTGAAGTTCTATAAAATGAACTCGCACAAAGTAATTGTTGCATGTGTGTATAACTAATAGTAAGGTACAAAAAGAAAATAGAAATGGACTCCATGAACAATGTAGGGCTGTGATGCTCCCCACAGCCTTGTCATAATTATGGACAACTCCCAAACAATCATGTTCTCTAGGTTGAAATCCTGCAAGAGGGCATCCTTGATTCTGACCACATGTAGAAGTGATACACATTGATAAATCAAACTCCACACCAGCTTCTACGGACGGACGGATGTGCAAGAGGGTATGCTCGTTATGCACCCCTTGTATGTTGCAAGCCCTTAAAAACTCACCTTGACTTCTGCATATTCATGTACCTTACCGGAACTTCTATATCTCTTTTGGAGTAAGAACAATCATCAGCAATACGATGCTTCAACCACCTCCTACCAAAGTTGGTGAGGCCAAAGTTACATAGACATAGACATAGACAGAAGCCATAGCCAATGCACAGGCTGAAGGAAAACTAGGGGCCCACACAATAGATAATGTCAAGTAAGACAATGCGTACACAATAGATGGCATCAAGTTAGATAATAATCGTGCAAAGGTCACCGCTGATGCATAACCCGCTGATGTGGGAGCCAAGAATGACGAAAAACTAGAAGCAAGGCCATGCAAATACTAAAGATGTCGTCTTAGGCGCAGAAGCAATGGAATTCATACTTGCTCTTAAACTTGTAACTAGACTAGAAGAAAAAGTAGCCAATGAGGAAGACATAATAGTGGTATAGTCATTTTGTTCAATGCAATCAAAGCACCCTCTTCTTTCCTTTCTCCTCCACGTGTTCTTTGCTCTACCACCAAAAAAAGGTTTTGGTTTGAGCACCACTGCTGTTGCTGATCCAATTCAACAAATACTTCAATCAGGTTAGTGGTTTAGGCGTTCCCAATGAGTTTATTGTGTGCTCTACTCTTGAGTACTTCCCAAGCTTTTGTCTCACTTACCTGTTCTTGTATTGTATTGCATCTGCAGAAGCCTCCTGTCCATCCTCCTCAAAGTATTACTGTATGAGGTGGGGCCTCATGCTCTTTCGAATGAATTACTGTATACAGTGGGGGGCTCATGCTCTTTCTAAGGTATTACTATAGGCCAATGGCCGCTGGGGAGAGGAGTTTTCTATGTGCATGTCTTCATACTCGAATAAGCTTACTTGCATGGTACTGTCGCGTACTCGTGTAACACAACTATGCTTGGATGCAATAGAGTGTGGACAAAGATACAACTCATGAGAAATAAGATCACAGGGATTGAATGCAACATAAGGAATGGAAATGGGACCAAAAAATCATCAGAGCCTTGGTTTCATTTGACCAAACATATTACGAGCCCACTGTAAGGACCACTACGTCCATTTCCCACACAATACAGGGATCAGCAGTCCCCACAAATCCCTAATACAAGTTTCAAACCAGCTCATAACTCTAGCCTCTTCACACCTCACTTTCCTACTCATCTACTCCTCTTCTTCTCCTCGTTCTCCATCTTCGTCCCCTCACAGCCACAAAAGACTTCTCTCATTTGCTATGGGATATCCCCCCTAACTTCCAAAGTCTCATCTCGAGCCATTGCTCCATCACTTAGCCTCTTGACGCCTTTCCCATTTCTTAGCTGCACCAAAGAGACTATCATCTTTAGGTCCTACTTTGGATTCTCCACGTGTTTACTCCTTGTGAAGAGTTACTACTCCTCCATGTGTAGCTCAAAGGTGGCTCTAAGATGTGCTTCTCCCCAACATAGACTTCATGGTCCATGGTCGTTGAAGTAAGCACAACTTCATGGGCCCCAAAGGCAATATGGCTTAGTCGCCTCCAATGTCATCTGATTCCATGTTGTCTTTGTTGCCTCTGAAGTCTGCATGGATTTTTGTGGGTCCAAAAATCAACATGACATAGTCGTCTCCAATATCATCCAATGTTAGCTGCTCTATTCAAAGTTTTCCATCATCCCTAAACCTTCCTGTAACACTCTTGCATGATTTGTCATATACAGTATGGTCAATGTGTTAGTCATGTGGTTGGTGCATCCTCCACATGGTTGGTTGATCAGTTGCATGGTTCTTATTCTCCTCAGTTGCTTTCTCCTACTCTGCTCTTACAAAGCACAATAACTTTGGGTTAATTTTTTTAGAGCACTAGGAATAGGGTAAAGATAATACACTCTACAAAGTGTACATGAAAAATAAAATCGTTAAAAACTGTTGAAGCAGCCAAGACTTTGCCTTTTCAACCATCATCCAAACATTTATGCTAAAAAATTCTCCTCTAGAATATGGGCAAATTTTACATAAGTTCATAGAACATTTGGATTGAAGGTATGACGATGACTAAGTACCATATACATCAACAACACCACTTGATGACCCATCTGGAAAATAGCAGCGGCATGGCATAGGATCATCAAACAAAAGGGAGCATTTGTCTAATCCAAGATTTTTCTCTTGGCAATAAATCTTGTCGGTTCCCTTCCTCATCGCTTTTGGAGTCCCATCAGTGTCATCTTTTGTGTTTATTGACACTTGAAAAGTCTCTTTCCTGGTTTCAGCAATTTAGTATCATTACATGCCTCTCGTAAGCATACATCTCTCTCTCTCTCTCTCTCTCTCTCTCTCTCTCTTTAGTGGTCGACTTCGGATACGCCTACTATGTGCGTCTTGGCATTGTTGCTACGAAGTAAAAAACTCTCTCTCTCTCTCTCTCTCTTTAGTGTATTTCTATATTTGTTATTCTCATCTCAAACATCAATTGGATGCCTACTTTAGTGGCTCCATCCCCTTAGCTTTCATAGTATTTGGTTTTCTTCAGTCTTGTAGACTTTTTAATCTTTCAAAGACTTTAATAAACTCTCTCTCTCTCTCTCTCACAGCCACCCCTCAGCCCATCCCCGCCAACCCTCAGCACATCCTCCAGCCCTCAGCCCACCCCGCCATCCCTCAGCCTACCTCTAGCTCCGCCATCCACTTAGCCTAGCTGCCTATCTACAGCCTACCACCTAGCCTAGGCCTCTATCCCAACACCTAACCTACCCCATAGTCCCCTACCACATCACCTTGACTCAAGCCTGCGTGGGAGCCCTGTTGTGAGCCACGAATCTGTGCAGGGGGCCTGCTGTGTGCCGCGCCTACACATCGACCCGCCAAAGCTTCATGGGAGAGTACAGGAGTGCAAGAACCCGCACTTGGCCTGCAAGAATCCCTCACAGGACTGCTCGTCACTGATCAATGTCCAAGAACCACCATCCATATCAAGAAAACGACAGCAGAATTCAATAAAGTACCCGCGGCAATTCCAAGATAGTGCCTGGCTGCTCCAAGAACAGTACAGGATCAAAACCAAGAGCTGAATCAATAGTCAAATCAAGGAAAAGGTAAAAAACGAAGCTTCAGCAACAATACAATGCAACTTTGAAAGGGGAAACAGGAAGGAAGGGCAGAGAAGGATTACCAGCATGCTTGAAGGTCACCTAGGGCAGTGATTATGTGAATATACAATCTGTTTCTGCACTGCCACACACAGTCTATGTAAGCCAATAAAATTTACTGCATTATCATACAATTGGCTGAGACACCATGCCTACAAGAGTAAGATCCTCCAGAGCAGCCACTGCCAAGAGAGTTACTTTTTTCAGAGTTTGGAGAGGATCTCCTTTCTTCTCTGAGTCTCCCTCAGGGTTGAGGTGGCATTTTCAGCCTCCGCTTGGTTTTTAATGAGCTCCTTTTGAGCTGTTTTTTTCCCTCATGCATAGCATGATGTATTCCCGCATTTGAGCTTGGTCTTGCGGTTTTCATTCATACTTAATGAAGTAATTTTCTTGAAAAAAAAAAAACAAGAGCAGGGTAGAAGACACATGGGGCAAACTAGCTTTGGAGACAGCCATGGCAGCCCTCTTTACAGGGACCGTTCACAAAGGTACTACAGAGGTACTCACATGCCTTAACAAAATCTGCCTCGTGCTGATAGAGAAAATAGACAACTTGGAGGCCACCAATGTGGCCCATTGGTGGCCCTATTGGCTGAGAAAGCGCATGTGGACAAGACACTAGCTGAGATTAGGAAACAAGGTGGGAAGGTACAAGAAGAATGGAAGAAGGAAAAGGCCAAGAAAGAAGAATGGGAGAAGGAGAGGACAGAATGGAAAAATGAGAAGACCAAGATCCAAGACAAAGTACACACATTGGGGGCTGAGCTACAACAAATGAAGGGCAAGCAAATAACATCAGATGGGGCAACAAAGTTATGGAAGAGCTCAAAGCAGAAAATGCAGCTCTTAAGAAAGAGATGGAGGCCATGTAGGCTACCATGAATGGTAAACATGCCGAGTTCGCACAATAGCTCAACAAGGGAAAAGAAGTGATGCTTGAATGGACAGAAGTAGTTAAAAAAGGATCAGCAGCTCCTAAAAAAGAGCTCATTTCTGAGACACTAGAGGAAGAGAAAAGACGGGCCGGCAAAGCAATGAATGTCCTAGTTAGAGGCTTCATAGTGGGCGACAACCCAATGGCAGATGCTCAAGCCCTTTTTACCAAGATGGGGGTCAACCTTACGTGTGAGGTAGCTTGGAGGGTAGGGAAGATGGAGATACCAACAAGACCCTTAGTGTTAAAATTGCGGACTGCGGTAGATAGGTCCACCCTCATGAGCATGAGAGCATCTTTGAAGGGGACAAAAATCTACTTGGATGATGACCTCACCCTTCTACAGCAGAAACACAGAAGGGAAGGCATGACAAGTGTAATGGCAGCAAGGGAAGCAAGGAAATGGGCTGCCTATAGGGATGACAAAGTGATTATTCGGGAAAGAGTTGACAGGGGGGAGAAAGAAGAAGGGGAGAAGTAAGAAGGGGAATTATGACGGGGTCGGATCGGGGAGGGGAGGGGAGTGCACAGAGCAAGCTGAGTATGGCTGTATGGAACTGTAATGGTACCCTTTGGTCCAACCCAGGTGGCTTCTTGGAGACATACATAGATAGAGACATCATCTTCTACACCGAGACACATGAGAGCCTAGAGAGAGGGTGCCCACAATGACAGGATACACCTGGGAGTCATCTCATAGGAGAGAATTGAGAAGAGATAGTGGAGTACGAGGCTTCGGAGGTGTAGGTGTCCTTTTCAAGACACGCTTGAGACCACTCATATCTGTGGTACGAAGAGAGGAACATGCACGTCATATGTGGATACAAGTCCAGTTACTAGATGCTCGACTGATCTTCATTGCAGTATGCTATGTCCCCCCAGACACATCATCATATCCTCATGAGGTCACTACAAAGGGACACAGCCCTTATGAGACGATACATGATGATATCATAGAGGTCTCCAACCAAGAAGACACCCTCCTTCTGGGGGACTTCAATGCAAGGACAAGAGATAGGCAAGTGGGCTACTAGACTTCACATATGAGAGAGACCCCCACATAATTCCAAAGCTAGATGCAGTAGAGCTCCGGATCTAGAGACGCTTTGTAGATACCTCACATGTGACAGCATACGGATGACACTTACTTAAGTTGGGAGCAGCCCACGATCTCATCATCTACAATGGCTTCAGAGGTGGCCATCATCTAGAGGATTCACTTATTTTCCACACGGAGGTGGGATTTGCACAGTGGACCACCTACTGGGCCCATTAGCTTGTCTCGCGGATAGATGACCTCACAGTAACCCCCCCCCCCATCCAGAGCTGACCACTCATAACTAGCCTTCTGTGTCCTTGCTACTACACCAGTCATAGGGAGGGCTACTGCCACACCTGCCCGTACTCAGATCCACTTTGACAGTGCCCTTGATCTAGTATATGTGAGTCCCTTAGCCAGAGCGCTTCCGGCCCTACTAAATGATGATTTAGACCTCGCCCATGCCTCAGATACCCTTGTCATAGTGATACAAAATGCTCCCACCAGATCCTTTCCTACGACCCAATCCACACGGGCCCGAGATGGGAAGATACCTCAAAACCTTTGGTTTGATGACGAGTACAGAGAGATGCGAACCCACCTCGCACGAGAGTGATCCTTGGGTCAGTTGACATCACCTGAGGCACAGAGGATCTCTTGATGATGGCTGACATGCCACAAGAGGCGAGCCTTACTCATGCACAAGATGGATGAGATCATCAGATCATTTCGAAGAGGAGACCTGACCACTGGATGGGGACTTCTTTTGGAGGGGAAGCCACCCATTCCCATTACTGACCCAGGAGTATGGCACACCTATGCATGCTTCTTATACGATGTCTTGAGGCAGACACCACCAGACATGTCCTCTATGCCCAGGCTCACTACCTGCCATATGTTTACTACACAGAATGTATGGGCTGCACTTCGCCGGCTGCATAGCTGGAAAGCAGAGGATCATGAGGGCCTACTTTGCACATGGGCAGGAGGTTCTAGGCCCGAATCTTGCAAAGATGTTCAACCGTGCAGTTTGTCCTAGCTTTGAGCACCGTTTATATTGGAGCGTAGGCACATATTTATGCACATACATGTGGGTGGTATTTTTGAGTTTATGAACACTCTCATCAAGGGACTTATACTGATGTAATTTTTTTATGAGATTGTAAATGCTTTTTATAGGGACTTATGGGATATGATGATAATGCAGTGTGGTTGCACCAGGGTGATCCAGAGCATGATATCTAGTGTGGGACCATGTTTTGTTATGGGATGACATGTGCTCTTCATGGTTGTCCGGAGTCATATGTGCATGAGGGCAATAGTTTTTTTGTTGAGGGTGGGTTAGCATCTGACGCGCTTTGACACAATTCAATTTTGTTGAAGAAGTCATTAATGTGTTGGTACCACACTCTAGGGGCCTGTTTCAGCCCGTACAAAGCTTTCTTTAGTTCGCACACCTTTGTACTTGTACCTGGAACTTTAAATCCCTTGGGCTGATCCATCTTCCTCTAGGTTCCCATTCAAAAACACAGACTTGACATCCATTTGAAAAGTGGACCACCCAAAATGAGTAGCCAAGGCTATGAGTAATATATGATCACATCCTAATAGAAGTTCCTTGTCTTTTTAAAAAGCAACCCTCTTCTTGAGCATATCCTTTGACCAGAAGCGTGACTTCAAACTAGTCGAAACTCCTATCAGATCTGAACTTTGCCTTGTACACCCACTTGGTGCCAATCACCCACCAAGTTCCGAGTGTCATCCTCCAAATGGCATCCATTTCAGCTTTCATGGCAGCTTGCTACGCTAGTATATCTTTTGTTACCTAAAAAGACCTTGGCTCAACAATCTGAGCCACTAATGCAAAGTTCATGGTGGGATCCCTCGAGATTCATAGAGATTTTCTCACCTCAGAACTTGACTCTAGCTTGTCTGTCACCCAAGCATCCTACAGAGTGCTCAAGTACCACCATGGAAGCTTCTTCTCCTTTGCTGAAGTCTTCTTTGGGGGTTTCTGGTGCTTCTTGCTTAGAATCTGACTCCTTTGACTCTGCCTCATTTTCCTTTTGCTCTATAGCCAATCTGGGTGTCAGTGGAGGTGCCACTGGAGCTTCATGTGTTAACACCTTTGGATGGGGCTCCATCTCCTCAAAGACAACATCCCGGCTTATGAGGATCTGCTTCTTGTCTAGGTCGAAAGGTCGATAGGCTTTTGACTCCTCACTATACCCGAAAATAATACACTTCTCCTAGAACCTAGCTTCTTTCTTTCATCCTTATGCACATGAACAAATGCATTAGAACTGAAAACCTTCAAGTGTGAAATGACAGGTTTCTTACCATAGCAGGCTTCATGAGGGGTCATATCTGCAAGTGCCTTTGTCTTCGTCTTGTTTAGATGTGTACGGATGCATGAACTTCCTCACCCAAATAGGCCTTGGGAAGGTTCTTCCACCTCATCATTGTCAACTCCATTTCCACAATTACCTGGTTCTTGCTCTCCACAACCCCGTTTTGCTGGGATGTGTGGGCTGCAGTAAGTTGTCTCTTGATTCCATTTTTCTAACAAAAAGCTTGTGAAGTATATTCTCCCCCCCTATCAGTGCGGAATGTCTTTACATCTTTCCTTGACTCCACCTTGGCTTTCCAATCCCTGAACTTGTTGAAATCTTCTTACTTAATAGCCAAGCAGAAAAATCAAATCATTGTTAGCTTTTTTGTTAGTGCGATAAACTTCCAAGGGGTGGTGAGACACATAAGGTTGATGAAGGGGTGTAAAGGAGACTCCACATGGCAGCTTTGTATGAGAAGTTGTACATGGTGATCTCTACACCTCAAGCAACAGACTCAGCATCTTCTATTGCTCGTAGTGCATGCTTTCTATCACTCGAGATATTTTGCCCAAACCTCCATGATAGCTATGCTTCTCATAACCAAGAAACCCACTGTGCTTCTTGTTTATCCGACGCCCATTTGCACCTTCATACAAGGAAATTATCTCACAGCTACTGTCCTCAGCCCAGAGCTCCCAGTAACTGCAACAGCCCGCGCTCTCCACGCTAGTCTGCTACAGTTCGTCGTTCATCTCCACTTTCACGACTCTCATGCTCACAGAGCTCATGGAGCTCACGGCTCTTCCAAAACAAACTTCCCACGTAGTAGCGATGCCTTTCCCACGAAGCCAAGAAGCGCAAGGTGCATACTCTCTGTCGCTCACAGGCCTCTGCACGTACCAAACCAGACCCCTCAATCAAAAAGCCTTAGGCTTCCATAGTAAAGATGCCACTTCTAGGAACCTGTCACCCATGATGGCCTTCATGCACACGTTTCAGCTTCCCGCTCACACACAACCTCTTCTCAACTATGAGCCTCTCCCATCGCTCTGATCGTTCCACCCAACTCTTGAAAAAGCCTTCACGCCGAGTGCAACGTAGATCCTTTCAACAAACGCCGATCAGCTCCCAGCCGCCATCTTGACGTAGCTCCAGCTTGCAATCTAGAAGCTCCCCTTCATCCTCACGTAACCACAGTTGCATGCATGACTTTCTTGATTCCAGCCACGTCATTCTTGATTTACCACCTCATGCTTGCTTTTTAACCACTCTCAAAGCTTCCCCAAAACTTAGACGAAGGCTTTTAATGCACCACACTTAGACTTTGTGCACACTAATGCATATCCCTTCAGAAGGGAAGAAGAGATTAGTTGTAATCTCGTTCGTTGATGACTTAATTCTTACAGGTGATCACAAGAAGAAGATCTTGCTTGTCAACAAGGAGCTCTTGACAAGGAGTTCCGGATGATGATATGGGTCTTCTTTGCTACTTCCCAAGGACAGAAATCAGTTTAATGCTTGCATTAGGTTCCATTTCGTAGATGAGCAAGAAACAACCAACGGTTGCCCTCTGTGTGGAGTACAAGACTGCTTGTATTGCAGCTGCGAGATGTGGCTCAGATGGATTTTGAAGAATATGGAAGTTCCTTAAAAGGATGCAATGGTGAGCTTGTGCACAATCAGAGTTCCATAGCCAAATTGCCAAGAACCCCATGTTACATGCACGAACAAAGCGCATCGAGGTCCATTACCATCTAATCCGGGACCATCATCGACAAGATATAATGTGTTTTTCAACCTCCGACGAGATATGTTCACGAAGCCTCTTCCAAGAGACCACTTGGAGAACCTCATCTGATGCATGGGGATTGGCCCATAGTAGTCATTGAGGAGGTGTTAGAAGTGTCACTATCTCACTGTGAGATTCCAAGGACAAGGGGTCCGGGCACATAGGAAGGTAGGGTCACCTGGTATTAGGATGATTGGAATGAGTTGGATGCATTAGCAAAGTCTACTGTTTTTGCAGAGTCAATTTATTTCACAATAGTAAATGAGCAGTCTACGAAATATTTGTGGAAGAAATTATGTGCCACTTATGAGAAGGAAATTGCCTCTAATAAAGTTTACCTCGTGAAGATATTGTTTGAGCTGCAGATGAAGGAATGGGTCATTGCTTCTCACTTGAATGAATTCAATATTATTATCAGCCAGCTTCAGGCTCAAAGGAGACTAAGGCAATATTCCTCTTGTGTTCATTGCCATCCTCATGGGATACCTTCCGTACAGTTGTCAGTTGTAAGAAAACAATACAACGTTTGTGCTCAACAGATAACAGGATCTCATATGCAAGAGAGAAAAGCAGATAGTATGGAGAATAAAAAATTTGATTACTGTAAAACTGATACAATGGATGGCGCTGCCTCCCAGCCGTGCGCTCTTGTGAGAGAAGCTTCGATGGCGTGCTGGAAACAGTAGAGGATGGAGGCTGGATGCTAAGGAATCAGGGTTGCTGTAGCCAATGATGATAATGGGCTTCACGGGCTTGCTCTTATATAGCCACCAGTCGTAGTCGGTTAGGCTCAATTGGGAGACTGACCTAGTCCGTGCAAACCGGCCGACTGGAGGTCGGTCCCGAAATAGGCCACCGACCACACGATAGAACCGTGGTGCATAATAGAGCAACTACCTACGGTCCACAGTCATCCGGGATCATCTGGGGCTCCAAACGGGTCCCGTAACCCGAAAGTGGGCTGCCTCGGGAAATGCTCCGTCTACCCTCATTGCGGTCAGTCATGGGATGCCTTCCCGCACTTGTATGTAGCCTAGTTGGCAGTGTGCCAACTCTATCTGAAGCCATCCAACCATTAGGCCACACATGGCCCCCAACTGGTGTCCAAACCAGGACCTACCGGATAACTGAGCTACTCAAATGCCTTCTCCTCATATGGGGGGCTTACAAGTAGAGTAAGCTGGTTCCCGCATAGTTACACGAGAGTGGAGCATTGATATCTAACACCTCCCCTCAATGTCCACCTGCAAGTGAACTTACTTTTTCGGCCCAATGCTAAGTCGATGAAGATGCCTCTCCAGCAAGTCTCTTCTAAGAGCCTTCGTGAAGATGTCCGCAGCATTCTCTGTAGTCAGACAATACACCAAGTCGACCTCTCCATCCATAATGAGCTCGCGTACAAAGTGATATTGAATCTCAATGTGTTTTGTGCGAGCGTGGAACACAGGTTTCTTTGGCGATTCCCTCCAATGGTTCTCCCGGGGCTTATTGGAAAACCTACTTAGTACACCAAGCGCAAAGCTGATGTCCGACCGCGTGTTGCACAAGTAAATCAAGCTGCCCACCAGCCTTCTGTACTTCGCTTCATCCACCAGTGGTAATGAATCCTCGTTTGAGAGCTTCACGTCAACCTCCATAGGGGTACCAACTGTCTTGCACTTAGCCATGCCAAATGCCTTCAGTATCTCTCCACCATACTTCAGCTGTGAGATGAAGATCTGTTTTGACTCTTGCCAAACTTCAATCCCCAAACAGAAATGCATCAGTCTGAGGTCTGTCATTTCAAACTCTCTTCCTAGCAAATGCTTTGTCTGCGAGATCTTCTCTTCATGGTTCCCTGTTATGACAAGGTCGTCCACGTAAAGGACCACGATCATACACCTGCCTCCTTCTCTGTAGTTATATAAATTTGCATCAGATGGGCTCCTCTTGAACGCATTTTGCAAAAAGTAGGCATCAATCCGCTGGTACCACGCTCATGGGACCTATTTCAGCTCGTAAAGTGTCTTCTTCAGTTTATAGACTTTACCTTCTGAACCGGGGATCACAAAACCTGGTGGTTGTTCCACGTATACCTCCTCCTTGAGATCTCCATTCAGAAAGGCGGATTTTAATCCATCTGAAACATGGGCCAACTTTCTTGTGCTGCTATAGCCAAAACACTGCGAATTGTGGTGTGGTGTAGTGCTCATGGTGTCCTTACCGGATCTTGTCTAGACCATAAAACAGTGGGGCTGTCCCTAAACTGATCCTCCCAATCTTAGGAAAGAAAACTGATACCAATGTAGCAGGGAGATGGACTAACTAACTCTCTAACCTGCCCACTACTAATTGAACTATGGCACTCAATATACAAGTGATGCTGTGGATGTGAGTGAGAGAATCAGAGGGAAAGAATATAGCGGGCCTCCGAAGAATATATAAACAATGTCTAGCCTAGAGGGCTGAATCCGACTGTATGAAGGGGCTGAAACCCTCGCTACAAAACTGTAATGGAAAAGAGACTGCATAGAGGAGGTGAATCCTCACTGTAGAAATCCCTGTAGAGGCAAGGCCACCCTGCTGGTCTGCTGCGGGATGCACTGCCCTGATCCTGGATTGAGGAGTTGCTGAACTATGCCTCTGAAGGCCCAAGGAGTGGATGGTCAAGGGGCTGCCTTTTATAGGCCCCCTTGGGCCCTCGAAAATGGCTGACTGCTGCACCCTGCTCCACTAACTGGTAGTCTGCTCCACCGATCTGCTGTCTGCACTGACCTGCCACATGGCAGCCACCACGTGGCTGCTGATGTCATCGCCTGCCTATGTGCTGCTGCTGATCTGGCCTGTCTGCTGCCTGCGTGGCAGCCTTGCACTGATGTGGCTGTCTGCGCGGGCATCTGCTGCACTGGCTGTCCAGCATGTCCACGGGCTTGTGGATGCCCATGACAATTTCTCAAAGGGAGCATGTGAGCACCGATAAGAGGCCCAAATTCTCCAAAAGTATTTGAGTACAAGGGTGCTGCATCTTGACCATCCAAAGGAAGCTCATGGAGAGACTTGATCTTTCCCATTAGATTGGTAGAACCTCGAAGTTTTCCCCATATATACTCCACATTTAGTTTAGCCTTGTCCATAATTGTGACTGTCTTTACACATCCCTGGTACCCCTGGTATTTTGTGGTCACTTGACAAATGTTCTTTCTCAGTGTAAAAGATAAAAGGTGTCTAAAAAGGTGTCTAGTCGATAAGCAACATTCAGATACCTTTCTTTTTCTAAATTCTGTGAACCAGGTGGTGGCTTCAATCTGACTGGTGACTCCAAACTTGAAGACATTGGAAGATTCCCAGCTGCCTTGCTTATTCTGTAAGGGAAAGATGATGCTAGTTCGTTGTTAATTGACTCTGCTTCCTCAAAAATATCTACAGGTAAATGTGAGGACTCTGGAATGCTGTTTATGCTGGTTAATTCACCTGAATCGAAAGGAGGGAGGATGGTATCTCCATCATTTGAAAGGTTCACCATCAATACCTTCTCAAGATCAGAACATCTCTTGTCTGAGCTCTCTGGTGTCTCTAAGCTTTTGGAGGTCAAGGTAAGGCCATTTATGCTGCCTTTGCGCAAAACTTGTTTCGACTCAATTGTATGTAAACCAATTTCATTTCGTGGAGTACCTGACATAGATAACTCTCCAGAGAGTGTGCTCTCTTCATCTGCAGCAACCTTGAGGCTTTGCTTGAGCGTTACGCTTGTTTTAGTGCTACATGTGATATCGTTCATGGACAAAGATGATCTTGAGTCTTCATTAGGAAGCTCAAATGCAGTCCTTGGAGTAGACTTCATGAGTTCTCTTACATCATCGTCTTTTGAATCTGCCATTGTATTATCTTCACCTGTAAAGAACCATCTTCTAAATCTTCCTGTTTGAATTCCTAAAGGTTCTGAAATGGATTCAGGAGTCACAATCACAGTTCGATTTTTCAAATCATCCATCCTCCTTGACTTTTGAGGGACGTAATGTCCTGCTGTAGGAGTTACCAAGGGTGCAAAACAGAGTGTATTATTGATTTCTGCCAGCAAATTTTGACCATATATGCCAGTTCCTGGTTCTGGAATGGATTGGTCACATGGTTCCTTGTCATATACTCTTGGACCTGCAGTCAACAGATAGAAAGGAAAATTGAGCAATTTCCTGTTAGCGTTTTGGAACATTAGACATTGCACGGGATCAAATATTTTTTCATTCCATAGACAGTTTCAAATATACAATTGGTGTTGCTGGGCAAGCTTTTCTGTGTTAGGCTGAATAGGACATTTCCTATTTAAACTAGTCGAGGACTTAAGTTAGCACAATTTACTCTCTCTCTTTTCTGGAAGATCCCTGACTGAATGTTCTTTATGCATCTTTGCCATGCGTCCCTCGTGTGGTTCATGGTCCCTGATTGGTACACAATTGTATCGAAGCTCGCCACGAGAGTATGGAAGCTGTCCCTAGGGGATTTTTAACCTATGAAATGTCAGTCTGATGGATGGTCAAAAAATGTGGAGGAGTTAATATGTTCGTCTCGAGTCCGTGGTCCCTCAATCAAGCAGCCTACCTTGGAAGGTGGGATGAAAGATTGCAGCGTCTGAACCCACTGCTGCGCGACCAAAGCGTCGGTGACATGCAGCTCCAATTTCGTAGGCTCAAATTCTGTGACGATAGACATCTCCAGCGTGCAACCAGCTGGATCTCCCGGCGAGAGTCTGGCAGCCTGTACGTCCCGAGCCCTGATCTTGCTTACAGGCGCGCCAGGGCCAGCTAAGGGGTCGAAAGAAAGCAGCCCAGTATCAAGGAGGACTATGAATTGTCTTTGCCAGGAGCCGGGATGAGGAGAGGTACTACGTAGGTCGGCAAGGCCCTGGTGGAGAGCGCGAAGCTCATGAAAGCGGGCGTTGGGCTGAGCCAT
This sequence comes from Dipteris shenzhenensis, assembly GCF_047967505.1. Taxonomy (NCBI): domain Eukaryota; kingdom Viridiplantae; phylum Streptophyta; class Polypodiopsida; order Gleicheniales; family Dipteridaceae; genus Dipteris; species Dipteris shenzhenensis. The sequence continues at coordinate 5,564,046 of NC_141596.1, read as the reverse complement.
GATAATGCGTCTCGATCAATGGAACGCGTCGTTGCCTAGTGTAGTTCCGAACTCGCAGTTGAACTTCAATTTTGCCATCCCTCCTGCTTTCGGCAGGTTAACTTCTCAACACTTCCTTCGCGATTCCTCTAGGAGCATACGTTCTTGTTGTAGCCATCAGTCCTCATCCATGTCCTTGTTTCTTCACTGCTTCTTCGCCACTGCTTGCTGGTTTTGCCTACGATGTGCTGTAATAGATATAAGCGACAACGCGGTTGCATCTGCTCAGTTCGAGTTATTACGAAATCTGGTAACCCACGTTTGATACAACCACTTTTGTGAAAATTCTTGATCGTGTAAACGACTCTTGTGCCTATTTCCGACTCCCACTCACTTCTTTTGCGCGTTATTAAACTGCCAATTGAGCAGCCTGAGGATAATCTCCATCGTGCTCGTTTTGTCGTTTGTCAAAGGTTGCAGTTTCCTCTGACATAGACGTCTGTTATACCGTTTTAACGGAATATTTTTCACGGGTTAACTTTCAATTACCCGGGCTGCTCCTGTCTGACGCCGCAGAATCTTCCCGGCTCCAACAATCAATGTGGAACGAAGTTTGAACATTCGCTCATCACGCACACCTTACAAATACCTTTCAGCTGCAAAACGGTGCTTCTTGCTGCTGCGAATTGAGAATGGTGCTCTCGGAGAATTCTTTCCTTAGCGCTGGTGGTTAAGTCGATCTCCACGACAAAAAACAGGTCCTTGATCCGCATCCACTGTAGAAGCCCTCGACCAAGCGAGTAACAAACTCCAAAAGGAAATAAGTTAAGAGTTCATTGACGTTGAGGCGTACGAGGATCCCTTTGGATTCAAGCGGCCGAGGAGTCTCAGAAAAAGGTACTATATTGAGATCAGGCCAGTAAGTCCACCCCTTTCAAAACTTCGAGTTGAACAGCCGAGGCCTGAACCAGCGTCGTCCTTGAAGAGAGAAGTCTGAGAATTGTACCTATGCCAGCCTCTTCCAATGAAGGATTCATATTCCCCAAATGTGGAATCTCCCAAACAGACTGACTCGTCGGCCTGTTGATGTTCTTGGTTGGCCTCTACTTCACATGCAGAATAACCGAGAGATGAAGTGCAAGTTCAAGGAGGGATCCAGGGATGACATCGAGGCGAGGGAGAGATCAGACCTCTTACCCTCAATTGAAACAACCACGAAGGATTCCATTCACGGTGCTTTCAGGTAAATCGATTCTTGCAAGAAGGTTAAGGAAAGGGCCTGAGCAACATAGATTTCTGTTGGACGCATCTTTGAATGGTTGGACGTACACCCACAGAGTGAGCAACGGAAATTATCCTGAGGCAATGGAGCAAGCCCTTTTTGGACGACCGTTCCAGCTCACGGATGCTCACACAATGAGCTTCGACGGCCTTGATCTGCAGTTTTGCACCAGCGACTCCCGTTGCAAACTTGCCGGACTACTGTTGAGAACTTACATCGCTAGGCTTCTCAACGCTGCCGTTTCCACTTTTTGCACAGGTCTCTCAATCAGAGCTAGCTCATGCACCTTGGGGCAAACTGGCAATTTGCTTCGCGCGCTCGATCAAGGATCATTCCAACTGGAGCATCCTTCTTGTTTCACGTTAACAGTTGTTGCCAACCCAACTGTTCATTGCATTTCTTTTGCATATAGCACAATGCGGTAACACTTCAAAGAATATTAAACAGGCTTTGTTCACATATCTTTGTTTAAATTTTTATGAACGTCTCTCACCCACAAACATATTGATTTTATTAGCACCGCCCCCTTAGGAGCACAGCTCACAAACTTGCCATTTTTGATGCCCTTTCAAAGCGGAACTACAGCACTTATACTCAGCCACTTGGGCGCAGTGCTCTAGGCATGTGTGCCTCTTGTTTTTTATCAAAGTGCCAACTACATTAATAAATCCCACATTTTGTAACATATTGAAATTTGTGTAGCATTTCCAAGCATAAGGACCACATGCCATGTTATTAGCAAACTTAGCATCATTAACGGACCACATTGCCTTAGAGAAGGACAACATTCCAATTCCAAAATTTCCACCAATGTATAAAAAACCATGAAATTAAAGCCATAAACGAATATGGTGTGCTTGATGCATGCACTACCATTTACATTTACTTTGGACATTTTGCATCAATCTTGAGGCTTCAGAAGGCTTTCAGGTAATGACTACAACATAAGCAACATTCATGTTTGCAATAAGGGATCATTTATATCAGGCTTTAGGGCTTGATCCCATAATCCAAAGTTATATTGTGCACGATTTAGTATGTATGTATGAGCTTCACGAGATGCAGCACATTTGGATTCTTGATTAGGTATGTCAAGATCTTCCATGTGTTCTTCAACCAACCAAGGGTTTGCTCCACTAAATGTGCATTGATGATTGGACCAAGCAACCATGTGGTTTCTAAGACAATTAGAGATGATGGCAGATACGGTTGACATCCAAGGTGATGGCAAACAAGACAATTGGAAGTGATGGCAGATAAGGTCGACATCCAAGGTGATCTCTCTCGGAGGCCACATGGTCGAGCCAACAGCTTGCAGTGTGCATCAAAATAGTGCACATGTAGGATGACAAGTTGTGCCAACTTACGTGATCCAGCTTAGTACTAGTTAGATGCACATGGAGGTGTTAAGAAGCACCAAAGAGTGACCTGGACTTCGATGCAATCAAATATCAATATATCTTTAAGAGATTGAGTGAGCAGCATAATGGCTGAGGGAGATAATGAGACTGCAAGAAAGAGATTCCCCTACATGGCAAAAGTCCCAAATCATTGCCTATAGATGCAATTAACCAAAGATAGAGGTGGAGGGGAGCATCATTCACAATAATAAAAAGGATAGAGGCTAGAGTTAGAAGCTTGCCATTTTGTAGTATGTTGGTCAAGGTGTAGTGTTGTACTAGTGAATGTGAGTGTCTTTGGAAGCATGAATTCTTCACCTATTTGTAGGTTTTGTGATGTGTTCTCCTCACTCTTGCACACACCAAAAGTTCTCCCACTTGCACATTGGTTCCATGGCACCTCTCCTCTTGTAAATCCATATCCATACTCGAGTGCCTTCATACTGTAATACTCATTGTACACTCAAATCACAATGTCCCATTGCATCCCTTTGTATACATATCACAACATCCCTACACATCCACAACATACATGTCCTCATATGTTGTATTACATCACTCTCCGTTCCATTGGTGTCATGAAAAAGGAAGTAGTCTCCTTGCATTAGTGGCCTTAGACCTCCAACCGTATACTTCTAGTAAAGAATGAGCCCCCACCCTAGATATTTCTAGCAATCATAGTGGGACGCTTCTAGTGTTGAGGAGCAAAGAGTGAAGGGGTTCCCTAAGGGCTCAAAGGAGAGAGATCTTATGCCAAGCAATTCGAAGAGCTTGACGAAGCAAGTGAGAGAACCAAAACGGACTTCAGGAGGGTGGAAAAGTCTTCTTGCAAACCAAGCATGATACAAGAAGTGAAAAAATGTGATATATGTTGCATCAGCCATGGTAGTTCTTATTGCTCAGTTCTGTAGAGAGAGGAAGACTTCTAAAATTGTTCAAAAAGGTTTAAGGGTCTAATACATGGGGATGTAGAAGCACATTTGAGAAAGTTTCACATAGCATACAAGGCCAATGTGTTGAGAATGAGCATGCCTTTATACACATCTTTCTTTCATCCCTAGAAGACACAACCAACATGTGGTAAAGTCAATCCAAACTTTGTCATTTTCAAACATGATTGAACCTCAAGGATAATTTATTGTTGTGGACCTCTAATCTAGAAAACTTTGAACATATAATTATCTAGGAGTTGTCAATAGTCATGATGAAGCCAAGGGAAAACATCTCTGCATTGTATGCTCGAATGAAGACCTTGGTTACTAACATGTTGGTTCCACCTAATGAAGTCATCATGAAAGGTGGTTCTTGAGGGCATCTCGTTCATTGTAATAGGATTTTTTTACAAAATTCCTAAGAAATCCTCCTTTCTAGACCTCTTAAGGGAAGCGATGAAGATCGCATGTTCCTAGTCAAGGTTTAAACCACCCAACCTCCCTACCACCTAGTTTCCAACAATTGATGTGGGATATCAAAATGGCATTACCTCAAAAAGGACTTGGAACAAATCAAAGAAGGCTTGAAATAAGAAGTAGGTATCAAGAGCCCTCACCTTTTAAAACCCAAGTTAGAGGTTATTGTGGTGCACCGGAGTGTAAGGGTCCTAGTCATGGTCACTTGAGATGTCCCTCCAAACATAAGTACTAACTTCTACATCTTTTTGCGCTTTTGATGCCTCCAAATGTAGTTATCTTAAGGGGAAGCTTGTGCCATAGTCACTCCTATGAGTCGAAGAGTCATACCAACCACTCTACTTGCAAGTGTTTATCATATATTTTATCGTATCAAAGAGACAATCACCTTGTGTATATGTGCAGTTTGTGACACTTGCATCCCCTTTTTAAAAAGTGACCAAGCTTGAGTTACATTCTCATTACTAAGCCAATCATTTAGTGTATATGGGTAGTTTATCACACTTGCATCCCCTTTTTAAAAAGTAACCAAGCTTGAGGTACATTCTCATTACTACGTGTTGGAAATCAAATGGGAGAGTGCTCTATGGAGGAGAAGCTCACAAGATGGAGAATAATGCAAATGGGAGCCAATCAAATGGATTAGCTAACACCTTCATCGAAGGAAGGCTACAAAGATCAACAACATACAAGGAGGGTGAACAACCATTAAATAGGAAACCAAGTACTCATCTCCTAATCCAAGTCCTGTGACCTGTCCAATATCCACATCTTCCAATCACATAGAAGTATATCTAAACCCCTCTAGTCATCCTAATGCACAAATCTCAACACTCCCCCATATTAAAAAATGGTAGAATATTGCACAATCATCAAGTGATATGAAGTAGGAGAAGCCTTTATCAGTTACAGACTTATTCCAAGGTTTTGGATATAATTGAAGACAATGTGATAACTGACTGCACGTCCTTGATGGCTTCTGCTCTCCAGCCTATTCTGAGTCAGTGAAGGTAGTGCTCCACATGTACTCCTGTCTATTTCATGTGCTCTTGACACTAATTGGTTGCAAGGGTTGGTGCACCACCTATACCTCTTAACTGCTCCTGCTGGACTGCTTCCCATGTGCACCAACATGTGCACCGCCTGTGCACTTGTGCACTCTCTTAACTACTACAGTCCAATGTGCCAGTACTTCAATCTGATCAACTTTGACCATGGTCGATTGAGGTTGAGGTTTGGTACTCCTCAGTCATGTACTGCTCCCATCATATCCAAGTTTGTACAAGTCATGTACTGCCAAGTCATGTCCAAGTCATGTACTGGTCGCTCCAGAGGGACCAATATGTGAACACATCTGAACATAGTGCGACTAGGTGTGACCAAGGTCTAACAACCTTGGCATGTTGCTCAAGTGACCATGATGTGACCCAGGTGTGACTCTTGGTGGGAGTCCGTGAGACCGAGACCAAGAGTGATCGCCATAAACTGTCTGAGGGGGGGGGTTCCTAACACTTCCAGAAGTATTATCGGAGGCCTAGGGCCACTGGTGCGAGAAGCAAGCAAGACATGGCATGGATATCACTGATGATGCGTAGAGGGCTAGTTGACGGTGTCAACGATGTGCGAGCGGTGCAAGTGTAGGAGTGATGTGAGCAAGAAGAAGACTAAAGCAGAATGACATCATAAAAGCCAACCCTCGACATGAATGGAGCATAACTCCAACCACATGAAACAGGGTCTGTTGTACCACATAAAGGGAGAGGAGGGGAGAAGAACACAATAGGAAGAGATCTTAGAGAAGTGAGAAAGATGGGAAGGAGCATGGTTCATTAGAAGGAATGAATCATATACTCATGAAAGTTACACCAGATGACTGATACATCAGAAGAAGATACACACGAGGTGAGCTCTTGACTCTAGCCTCTCTCTCTCTCTCTCACGTCCCCTGCCTCTACTAGAATGTCCCCCCTTTTCTCCTGTTTTCCCCTCTTCACCTTCTCCTCATCTGCTCCCCTTCGCTGGAAATCCCCTTCCCTTCTTCCTATTGGATGTCTTCCTGCATCCTCAGCCGTTCTGTCATTTATCGGTCGCTTCATCCTTGATGGCTTCTACAACTCTCTAGCCTGTTTTGAGTTAGTAAAGCGAGTGCTCCATGTGTACTCCTATCTATTTCATGTGCTTCTGACACTAGTTGGTTGTGAGGGTTGGTGCACCACCTATACCTTTTAACTGCTAGATTGTACTTCACTCTGATTAACTTTGGTACTCCTCAGTCATGTACTGCTCTTGTCATATCCAAGTCATGTCCAGGTTTTGTGTCATGTCCAAGTCGTGTACTGTCAAGTCATGTCCAAGTCATGTACTGTCAAGTCATGTCCAAGACATGTACTGTCAACAAGTCATGTATTGGTCACTCTAGAGTGACCAAGATGTGAACACATGTGAACACGGTGCGACTAGCTGAGGACCAAGGTCTAACAACCTTGGCATGTTGCTCAAGTGACCATGATGTGACCAAGGTGTGACTCATTGTGGGAGTCCATGACCGAGACCCAGAGTACAACAAATCCCCTACCACTATCATTCACCATCCTGGTGGATGACTAAGGTTCTGTGTGAGAAAACTTTAAGTATAAATTGTTCATAAGAAAGTGACCTTGAGTCTGACATCTATAAAACTAAAAAAGAAATGGCTCATGGCCTTACAACTCCAAAACTGAATAAAACTGGCTCATGGCCATACAACTCCAAAACTAAAATACAATTGGCTCATGGCCATATAACTCGAAAACTAAAATAAAACTGGCTCATGGCCATACAACTCCAAAACTGAAATAAATTTGGCTCATGGCCATACAACTCCAAAATTCCTGTATTTACATAAAAACTGCATAATCCAAATGCATAGAGTTGGAAAAAAGAAATGCCAAGGTGAAAGATCCGTGAGCTACTACTTGCTGGATGAAGGTCACGAAGAGGGATGGTTTGGTGGGTGTGCGGATGTCCCGGGGTTGGTCTTTGCCTCTCCTCAACTGTGTCCATGAGTTGGCAAATGTCTTCGTACTTGGATTTAGATCGGTGGTACCTAGACCTATAATGATCATATTTAGATTTGAGTGTAGAATTTTCAGTTTGCAGCCCATGGAAGTCGTCTTGCAATTGGAATTTGAAACTTGGAGATGGTCCTTCTCCTCGAGAATGTACTTCATCTGACTCTACAACACCTCCACCTGTTGATTAATAGTATGCTTGTCCTCTGCTAGTGAGGTGTATCTATCCTGTAGGGATGCAAACTCCCTCTAGATCTCAGCTTGCTGGGCTGAATGACTCTCCTCCAAAGCCTCCCTTGCTGGCTGCCCACTCTGCCTCCTTCGTCCCAAGACACTGTTGAAGCTCATCCTACTGAGCTTTCCACTTAGCCTCCCTTTTCTGTAGAGTTGTTCCCCACTCCGCTTCTTTCACCTGTACTATTGTATCCCATTATTTATGCATGTTTGCTACCTTCTTTTCATGTTCCCAGCAAAGGTGTTGCTTTTGTGATAGTAGCTTGCAAACCTGATCCATAGTATTGAAGAGGGAGGCACCCATCTGAATGAAGTTGTCATCTATGATGCGCTGAGCCATGTGAAGCGATCTTTTAGCCCATGCATAACTTGTCCCCATAGGTCATGCGTTGTTGACTGCAGCCACCAAAGGTTCCCTAGTTGGATACTCCGGTAGAAGCTTCCTCAACCCCTTAAGATACCTATACTCAAAGTCATCATGTCCATGAATTTCACAAAATGTGCAAAAGGAGGTCGGAGTGGGTACCTTACGCTTTGATGGGCATTCCCAATAGCCATGGCCAAAACCCTTGCAGTCAGTGCATTAGAGACCACTCTTTATCTAAGCTTCAAAGGGTGACTGTCCATCCCCCCTTGTTCTGTCTTTTAGACCTTCTTTGATTTCTTCTAACTCTTTCTTGAGTTTCTACCAAGCTTGGGAGCCCTCTTTTCTCAGAAGTTGGGCGGTTTGAGTGTGTGTTGAGGCGAAACTTAACTGGGACTGTTCCATCTACACCGCTTCCCTCGAGAAGTCTTTTAGTGAGGCATCAACTAGCCTTATAGCAATGGTGGAAGGTAAAACCTTCAAAAACCACCCCTTCATGATGGCATCATTGGGTGGCACATACATCTTCACAGCCAGAACCCTCATCCTCGTGTACATCTCTAAGATACTTTCGCTAGGCTTCATGGTATTAGTGGATAACTCTTGGACAATCATGTGTTCAAAATTTTTCAACTTGAAAGTGCGTAAGAATACCTCCCTTAGGTCTGTCCATGTCTAGAAGTGGTCAGGGGGAAATTGACTGTACCATACATCCACGACATCCTCAAATGACGAGGGGAAGATGTGAAGGAACGCATGCTCATTCTCCACACCTTTTGCTCTACATGTTGTGAGGAATTTCCTCACATGAGCTTCCGCATCCTCATGGAGCTGGCCTTTGAACTTTTGAGTCTTCACATGGACCTTGTTGAGTAGCTTGAGAAGTGTAACTCTGTCTATAGGACTGAAAATGGCCATCCCCACCCGAGAGGCTGAAGCAGATGCAAGAGTTGGAGGGAGTCCCGATGGAGCCGTAATGAGTGTGGGTGCTCCAGAGGAGGAGACCACACCGACAACACCTCTTGTGGAGGACCACAATGGGGAAGTCACTTCTCATGTAGCCATAGAGGAAGTGTACACAGATGGTACTGCATACATGGAGGGCCTCGGTGTTGCAGAGGGAAAGGGTGAGAACATATTAGATGGGGGGCTTAAAGAGGATGGGAGAGCATTTGGGAAAGAGAGGGACGGAGTTGAAGTCATGGATGAGTAGGCAGTTGGGAAGGAAGGAGGTGGTGGAAAAGGGAGCACCGGTGTGGATGGGAAGGGAGATGAAACCTTCGTGGCAGGTAAAGGCATGGTCGGAGCAAAAGTACCCCTGAGTGGGATAGATGTGGAAGAAAGATTAGCTCGGAACCCGGAGCTATGCATAACAGATGAGGTAGCAACTTGTCCCAATAGAGGTCAAGTTGGGAGTAGAGGGAGTCACCACTCTGGCAGAAGTGGTGGTTGATGAAGACATCATTGCAAGAGAAGGAGAGGGGCTTTGATGAGTCCTTGAGGAGCCTTCGCCCTTCGTACCCTCTTCTTTCACCTATTCTCCGCTTTGCACTTCTTCTTCTCCGGATTCCAGATCTGACCACCAAGGTTCCTATTGATCCAGTCAATGCGAGTTTTGATGAAGTTACTTGCTCTGGCTACTACTCCAATGGGCTCTCGCATTGAGGACTTTGCGAACTTCCATCACACGTAATGCTTCTTGTACCGAGTTTGGTCCGCTAGAAGGCTTTTCTCCACTCTCCTCAAGTACCTCCTAGTTCTCTCACTAGCTCCTTCAAATGTTTCAAAACGTCTTGGGGGGGGGGGGGGGGGGGTTCCTAACACTTTCAAAAGTATTACCGAAGGCCTAGGGCCACTGGTGCGAGAAGCAAGTAAGACATGCCATGGGTGTCACTGATGGTGCATAGGTGAGTGCTAGTCGATGGTGTCAACGATGTGCGAGCGGTGCAAGTGTAGGAGTGATGTGAGCAAGAAGAAGATTAAAGCGGAACAACATCATAAAAGCCAACCCTCGACATGAATGGAGCAAAACTCCAACCACATGACACCGGGTCTGTTGTAGCAGGTGGAGGGAGAGAAGGGGAGAAGAACACAACAGGAAGAGATCTTAGAGAAGTGAGTAGAGATGGGAAGGAGCATAGTTCATTAGAAGGAATGAGTCATATACTCATGAAAGTTACACCATATGGCTGATACACTAGGAGAAGATACACACAAGGCGAGCTCTTGACTCTAGCCTCTCTCTCTCTCTCACTCATGCCCCTCGCCTCTGCTAGAATGTCCCCCCTTTTCTCCCGTTTCCCCCTCTTCACCTTCTCCTCATTTGCTCCCCTTTGCTGAACCCTTTCCCTTCTTCCTATTGGATGTCTTCTTGCATCCTTAGCCATTCCGCCGTTTGTCGGCCGCTTCGTCCTTATGTCTTCTGCAACTCTCCAGCTTGTTCTGAGTCAATGAAGCTAGTGATCCATGTGACCAAGGTCTAACAACCTTGGCATGTTGCTCAGGTGACCATGATGTGACCTAGGTGTGACTCTTGGTGCGAGTCCGTGATCGAGACCCAGAATACAACACCTTGTGTTGTCAAATAGCTTCCCTATTGATTGTATCGATCACCATGGGCATTACTTGGCACAATGCATAATATTTGGGCCTTCTTATGTAGTAGGGGGTAGCATGAACACCTGCTGCTACAATAGTTTGCTGATTAAAAATGGTGATTGTCGATGAGAATATGATGGTCTGCAATGGTATATGACTCTAGTATCTCCTTGGTGGCTATTGCATCCCATGTTTTTCCCCATGGAAGCTTTGGAAACTGATGCAGACCGTTGTGCTCAAGCAAATTCTTGGTCTTAATGTTTATCTAAATTAGGTGTAGAGATGACACACGAGGAGTAGCTTTTTGGTGATAGACCTACTACCCTTATGGCTCAGGAGATGAAGGCCATGGTTGTAGTAAGGATGATGAACAAAAGGTGTCAATGAAGAAAGTAAGATGAGAATAAGGGCTCTATGGTCACAAGAAGTTAGAAAATACATGAGAAAGTATATTGTAGATGAGTATGAAACTTCCCCTTATCTCCCATGCAACAATGAGTCGGTGAGTGGAGGGAGCATCAAAGTTATGGTTGCATATGATGTCTCGACTCTAGCAAGTTGCATGCATTCAATATGATGATGCCTAGTGATTGTTGTTGAATTTAGAGCTTTTCCCCAACTTGGCAAATCCCTCATGCATGCAGGGCCTGAGTACTACAACTAAGGACGTTGAATCTTGATAAGGCTTCACTAGACTCCCATTGAAGAGCTCACGTACTACTTGGCCTTGTAAATCTACTATAGCTACACTGTGCCATTGTTGAAGACCTCAATGAGCCTATAGAACCCATTCCATCCAAGCTTGAGATTGGATTTGAGTGGTCCTAGCTTGGTATTGTACAACAAGATGAGCATGCCTATCGTTAGATGCTTTGGGAGAATGTGCCAATCATGTCAAGCCTTTCTTCTCCATTGGATCACCTACTACGACCAAGTTGCTTGGATGTGTAGTTCATTTGGCTTGGCGAGTTGTTGCAATTGCCTCTTGATTTCCTTGGGTTCTCCAAGTTGGTGCTCAGTTGCTACTCAAAGACTTGGGATAAGAAATTCTAAAGGCACCACATCTTTTAAGCTAAATGCCATTCTGAAGGAAGTTAGATTCGTGCTGACCTTGTACGCTTTACGGTATGGAGACAATGCATCATGAAACTTGGTGTCCCAATCCCATTGATGTGTGCTCACTATTTTGGTGAGAAGATACTTGAGAATTTTATTAGTGGACTCAGCTTGTCAATTACACTAGGGATAATAAGTAGTTGCAACTCAATGCATTACCATGAACTCAATGTTAGAAATGTAATCACATCATTCATGAGATGTGTTCCTTGGTGAGTAACAAATTCTTTGGGACGAATTTGCGCTAAATTATTCTATTTCCGTTTTGGAAATGCCTCGATGCAATTGTGAAGGCTTTCAAAAGAGAGAAGCCAAAAAAATGGTGTATTTGCCTTGCAAGCACATGTACTATGTCTTCATGAGTGTGTTGGGGTTGGACCCACATGTTCATGAGTTCATGCACCAGGCGGCGCTAATGAAGCTGGAGTTGTTTCAGGCCCTTGGGGGAAGGAGATGTAATGTGCCAGCATAGAGGGAATGTTGTGGGCTTCTTGACATTGACAGCCTCAGTGGGCTTTTTTGACATTCTAAGATGCCTGTGACTTCAGTGGGCTTTTTGTCATTGATAGCCTCAATGGGCTTTTTGACATTTAGAACTTCTGTGGTTCTTTGCATGGTGTTTATTGCCAATGCTAATTTGGTTCGGATGTTTTTTGGTGAAGGGTCTGGTCATCCATTCTTTGTGGTGCAATTTTTGAAGTTTATATGTTTGTTGGTTACAAGTTGGTAATGCATTTTCAAATTTGGTTGCAAAAGTGTGAGGTTTTAATGTGAAATATTATTGCAGATGTGAAGGGTTTTTTGTGAAAGGTATTTGCGGTGTTCTTTGTGCCGCAAGAGTCGATGCTATGTACTGTTATTGGTTGGAACATAGTATTGCATTTGCAAGTTGGAATTCATTTTTGCTTCATTTGCTCCTAAACTTTGCATTGTGCATTGGATTTCGAATGTTTAAGCACATTGATGTTTTGTTGTAGTGGTTATTTACGACGTAGTTTGTGGTGCTAAAGGGGTGTATTATTAAATAGTTCATTGTATTACCCAATATGTGTGACGTGTTGTTGTAGGTTAGTATTAAATGTCATGTGGTTTTGTGGTGCCATCATTGGGATGCCTTTTGAAAGTCAAGATGTTTCTTACTGAAATCAAACCATTTTTGTTTTTGGGTATGGTTCCTTGTAGTGTGCATGGATGTGATCGCTGAATTTTACTCGTGAGAGTTGTATTCTTGAACAATTGCTTGAATGGCCCAATTTGTCTATGGTGTGATGTTTTAGGTTCCTTTTGTAGATTGTGAAAAACGATATTAGTTGGCTACAAATCTTGAGAGTGGTGGGGCCGCAATGTGGAAGAAGATTCTTTGAAACTATTTTTGTCATATGACTCAAAATTGGATGGATTCGCTCGGATTCCTCCTTCGCTCGGAAAGTCTCGCTTGGAGTATGGGGGGACTCATTTTGTGGGACCATTCAAACTAGATGCAAAACACACTGGGAACGGATACATCTTGGTAGCCATGGATTATTACTAAGTGGGTAGAACCACAAGCTTTGCATGAAAATTCATCGAATAATATGACGTTTCTACACCGCAACATCATCACATGGTTCGGATGTCTGATAGTGTTAGTATCGGATTAAGGAGGGCACTTCCTAAATAGAACCATAAAAAATTTGACAAAAGATCACATGATTGTTCATAAAATTGTATCAACATACCATCCACAAGCAGCCGGTCAGGCAAAAAGTTCTAACAAATTCATGAAGTGGATTCTCAAATTGACAGTTTTGGAAAACAGAACGGATTGGGGCACAAAACTGGATTTAGTGTTGTGGGAATTCCGAATAGCATTCAAGGTGAGCATGAGAATGACACCCTTCAAATTGGTTTATGGAGTTGAGGCGGTAGTGCTAATGGAATTTGTAACTACCAATTTATAAGTCCGGGGGAGTCGGTGGAATTCCGATGACAACAATTGAATTCATTGGAAGAAGATCGACTTGGAAGTTGGCATACTACACAAATCATCCAAGAGTGAAGAAAATCTTGGGTTGATAGAAATATCAAATTTAAATTGTTCAAGGAACGATATTGGATACTGATGTTTAATACAAAATTGGGGAAGTTCCTAGGAAAATCAAAGTTGAGATATGATGGACCATTCAAAATTGTGAAGGATTTAGGCCAAGGCACATTCCGACTCGCTGATATGCATGGTAATATATCAATGAAAGCAATCAACGGGCTTTGACTAAAGAGCTGACCAGTTGGTCGGACATTAAACTTTTGGAGATCCGATGGTCGAGTGCATTGGGCCCCTATCAGGCCTCTAAAAGAGGAAATCATGCAAGGAAGTGACGACAGTGACACTTCACACGTGCATCCGTTTCAATACATGCAAAAATTAGCATTTCACTTTGTTCACAACAATGATTCCAAATTTCCCATCATCCTACATCTACTTCAACCATCAAAAAATCATCCTTTCTATTCCCATCAGTTTTCGGATGCGTACCAATGTCAAACCTGTCACTGAAGAGTGCACAGTAGGTAAAGGGCCCGCAAGCAGTTCATCTAGCTTACAGTTGATGGCAACTTCATACAATCCATTAGCATGGAAGAGGAAGAGGCCACAAGCCTCACGGTGGTCACTGCGTAGTCAAGTGAGTGCAAACATGGATGACAAAGCAGTACAGTCACCACGACCCATGAAGAAAAGGTCAATAGATAGTTCTAGTTGTGATTTTCAAGATTTTAAACATGATTTGGATACAACTAGCCCCTGGAACATTGCATGGTTGCATAAAATGGGACTTCATCAGTATTATCATCTTCCCTGGTGGGAATGGGCAATGAATATGGAGGCCCAAAGCTAGTTTAATCATTTGCATGCCACGAAAGGAATATTGACACCGAAATTTCCAGTAACAGCCGAGGTGGTATCTCGAGTTTTCAAATTACCATTGATTCCAAATGCACCAACAAAAGCTCCAAGCGGATGTTCGGACGAAGTGATGGTAAAGGAGTTCGGAGAGCAAGTGCATTCAAAGGGCAATTTTTATGTAAAGAATGCTTTGAAGGGCCAACGACACGATCAGTGCCAGTGGTTTTTGGAAAGAGTGTTACGTTTGACCAAATATGATTAAATTTCAAAGGACAACTACTCATTGATGCATTTTGCTAGGTAATCCAGTAAATTGGTCTGCTTTCATGCATGAATGGATCATGGGAGAGATCAATGGCAAAGACAAGTGGAGAAGTAATACTACTCACAGCAAGCTCCGATCGATATTGTATGCTCTATTTATTCAAATTCCATAGGGTCTAAAGCCATGCCATTGTTTACTATTTTTTAGAATGAGGAAAATGAACCAAATAACCAACGCCTTGGAGAAGAGACTCAACGACAGGAAACAATAAAACTACTGAAGGAGGCTAGTTATGAGTAGTCCAAAATTCAGGCAGCAGTAGGAGGATAGAAGGATATTCAATCCCCACTAGAAATCACTCACCAATAGAGCAAACCAAAATCAGCTAAAAAGCCCAAGTTAAAAATTAGATGCAAGACTACCTATAGGAGACCATTCAGCAGAGATGAGTTGGGAGCTAAGAGATAGGAACAGCAAGCAAGTTCAGGAAACTATGCCAGAAAAAACCATTCAAGAGAATCTAGAAGACCAGAGGCAAGAAAGTAATGAGGGAAGTTCACCCCCAGTGCAGGAAGAGCATCTAAACTCACCACAGCAAAGGAAGTCACCACCATAGTCACCATTGGCATTGGAAAATCCGAAAAGCAGGGAACAAAATCCTAAGGAAAATGATGATAATCAAATAACATTTTAGATGCAGATGAAGCCATTAATCTTTTACAGAGATTTCAAGTACAACAAAGGGAACAATACAAAGGGATGCAGAATGTTTATTTGGAATGGCAGCAGTTGAAAGAAGAAAATGATGTCTTGCTTGAATAGAACCACTGTTGAAAACATGACCTATAGTACAAGGTCAAAGAATAGAAACAGTTAGCACAATAGTATGAAAGAACCAGCAAACATCTGAGGTATTAAGAAAATAGTCATCCACCAATAGGAACAGTTCAGAGAAAATGGGAAATTTGATAGAAGAACATAATAAATTATTTTCTGAAAAATTTACTGTTAAAAGATAAAATTATAGCACTTGTCCGAGTTGAAGATCAATTGAAGAATATGCAAGATGAAGAGGAGTTGGAAATTGCAGGTACATTTATGCCTCCTATAACATTGTTTGAAATGCAAAACAAACTGACAAAACGTATCGTTCAGTTATGGGCAAAAGTGGGAAATAGACTACTCCACTTGCAACAGCCACAGCCCGTTCAACATTGGGATGATCACATTCAGAAGTTATCTAACTTCTTACGGAACAAAGAGGTGCAGGAGTTGAAAAAAGAAATCTATGCATTGAAGATCAAGTTGGCTAAGATAGAGGAGTATGAACCAATAGGTTCCTTAGCTCAAGAAGAATTAGAACAGCTGATCAAAGAGGAACCTGGGACCTCATCATCAACACAATTTTTATCCCCTATTAAGCCTTTTCCTGCTTTTGCAACAATTGATTTTGAGGAACCAATGGCTCCAACAAAATAGAATATAGTAGCAGAATGTTTGACAGACAGGGAAGTAGCTCATACTTTACTGATAACAAAAATAGAGGAAATAAAAGACAAAGATGTGGAAATTCATGATATTGAACATGAAGACACATAGTTTAATTTCATAGGAGTTGATAAATCCCTTGATATCTTAGTTCAAAAAATTTCATCACTCACAAATGACAACCCAACTATGGATGACAGACACCCTACTAACATAACTCCGGTGACACTAGCTTTCAAACTAGTGGACTATGCAAATTTCGACCTGAAAGGTGATCAAGTTGAGCAAGGAAACAACATTACCTAGCAAGACAATCTAAGGTAGCACAGTCTGCCATGTTAAGGGCTAAAATAAGTAACCCTACTGTAGTATCAGAATGGTCAACAGTCTTATCCGTTAGAAGTTCTAACTAAAATACAAACCGTAGAGTCAGATCTAGCAAGAATGTAAGAGATAGACTGAGAGAGCACAATACGCAATGTGATGTTCTTGTAGTAGCTTATCTGATGATGAATAAAATCTTGACTATTATCTATTTTGTGCATTATGTTTCCATTATTACTTTTTCGAGTGCAATGTTGCATAACTATTCTTCCTTTTCCTTTAAGCACCGAGATATCTTGTTCTGTAGTAGTGACAATGTCTCAACTATCTTGTAGATCTTAGTTTTATCTTTTATCAATGTATGGTTAGTTCAGTATTCTATATTCCAAACCTCAAAGAACGGAGTTTTGTATTCTATTAACAGAGAGAAGCTATGATTTTAGCAGAATATTTTACAAACCTCTTATAGAAACTGATGCTTCCAACAAATGATCCGAGCTATGTTAAATTCGTGGGCTCGGTCATTTTTTCAATTGCTTGAATTTTGCTTGGCTTGGTCCAAATACCTTTCTTGGAAATCACAAGTTCAAGCAACACACCAATCTTCATGTAGAATCTAGACTCGACCGAGTTCAAGGAGATCCCTGCTTGTTTGCACCTAGAAAATACTTTTTCAAGATAGGTAAGATGCATATAGACAACCAAGTACACACAAAGCTCATCGGCAAGGTCCTAGTCTATTTAGATGATGTTCTAATCCATCTGACTTCATGGGAAGACCACAAGAAAGTGATACTGCAAATACTACAAGCTGTTTCAAAAATTCAATCTCAAATTGAACTCTCTCCAATGTAAGTGGCTCAAACAAAATTAAAGTATCTTGGTTTCATTATTGCTAACGACCGTATTCCAGATCCGAGTCTGGGCACTTCCAAAACCAAAATTTCCACCGCCGATGATTGTCAAGCAATTGCAAAGATTTATGGGAATGGTTGGATTCAACTCTCGTTTCATGCTAGAATTGTCACAATTGTTAGCATCATTATGAAACCCGATGCAAAGAAATATTAAATTTGTTTGCATTCTCACTCCAAGAGGCATTTAGTAAGATCAAAGATGTTTTAAAAGAAGATGCATTGCTCCAACATCCAGATTTTTCCAAACAGTTTGTGATCCGCATTGATGCATTTGGAGATGGCTTAGGCGTAGTCTTGTTATAGCGCGATAACCAAGGCAATCTATGACCAATCATTTACCTCATCAGATCTTTAAATGCTCACGAAAAATGATATGTTGCCACTGAGCTCGAGTGTTTGGAAGTGGTATGGGCCATTCAAAAACTACATTCGTATGCTCACGGTCCAAACAGATCATGCCGTGTTGATGGGGCTAATGAAGAGAAGACATCTAGAAGGACGTCTGACCAGGTGGGTCTTGCTCTTGTAGAACTATCAGTTTATAATTTCTTATAGGCCTGGAAAGTTGGTGGGCGCCGTTTCTCCTATGCAGTAGTTCTTTTTGTGTATTTTTATAGTCTTTCATTGCTCTATTCTACTCTCTCTCTCTCTCTCTCTCTCTCTTCCATTGTGATGTAGCTCGAGGGGATTGTTACAATACATTTGTAGTCTCTCATTGCTATGTTCTACTCTTACTCTCTCTCTCTCTTCCGTTCTGGTGTAGCTCGAGCGGATTGTTACGATACATATATACATATATACATAGTACGTACATGCGTATGTATACACACAAATATATACATGTATGTACATATGCATATATACATGTACATACATATGCACATAAGCATATACATATATACATGTACCTACACATGGATATATACATGTAGGTACATATGCACATAAGCACGCATGTATTTATGCACATACACACATGCTCATAGGCACATGCATGTACCTACATACGCATGCACATATGTACATACATACGTACACCCATACATACATGCATACATGCATGCATGTATGCACATGTACATATGTACATGCATGCATGTAAGTAGATTCATATGTACATACATGCATGCATGCATATATGCACGCACATACATATGTACATGCATGCATGTAAGTATATTCATATGTACATACAAACATACATACATACATGCATGCATGCATATAATTTATGTATGTACATACATAGATACATACATACATTTATGCATACATACATAAGTAAATACATAGATATGTACACACATACATACACATACATACATGCATGCATATATACATATACACACACGTTTGTATGTACATATATGTATGCATGTGTGCATGCCTTTTTACATGTATTGATAGATATGGATATTCTAAACACATGTGGTACATGCACTACATACATGCATGCATGTATGATTGTGTAGATTGGTGTAGCTAAGGCTTTATACAAATGTTTCTTTAATCATAGCTAAGTTGATAATTACAAAATTTAATGTAGAGGCTTTAATCATAGCTAAGTTGATAAATACAAAATTTAACAATTGTCAACATGATGCCCTTTTCACAAGGAATACACATGGTTTTGAAGCAACACGATGCTTTTCATGATTTAGTTGGAGGACCACTTTTAACATATTTTAGGCCCATAGTATTCACATGGAAGCGGCTATCTATATTGCAATGTGTTCGATGCAACATGGGCAGAATTTTGTTGCAAGGCAATGTAGCACCCATTCATATTACATGGTTGTGTTTATGTGGTAGACCAAGAGGATCAAAGTATGAAGTTTCACACCTTTGGTTAGGTAAGAAAGCACATTACTATCATGGGAGGGACACTTCAAGGAGTTTCTTTATGGATATGAAGGAAACATCATGTAGGTGTTCATTGCCCATCATTATGCAGGAGGGCAAGCAAGACTCACGCAACCGATGGATGTTGGTGGGCTGAGAGAGCACCCAACTATTTGGTAAAATGTAAGCGTTAAGCATGGATGCATATATTTAAATGGGAAGGTAGGTAGGGGGGTTCTATGAGAAGGGGGGAAAGGTTTGTAGTATTTTTTCTTAAGGTGGTGGTATAGCTGAGCCAGGTCAAGCTTCATAGTGTCTTTAAAGCATTGGCATGTATGTAGGATTATACTATTGGATACTCCAATGTTGTCCTTTTTGTCATAAAAGAAGGAAAGGTCATAGGTGTGGTGAATGAGGCTGGATTGGGTTTGGAATTGATGAAAGTGATTAATAATTGATTGTGTGCCTGCAAGGGGGCGAGAATATCACAATCCTTGGATTGTCTTGTTCCTCATCGCTGATGATCCTGCAGCCTGCTGATGATCGCGTGATTCTGTTGGAACGCTTTGGGGACGCGCGAGAGCTTTGCGGAGATCTGGTTTTAACGCTCTTTAGAGAGAATTGAGGAGACTCTCAGTACCAGGGCGATTGCAGCATTCATTGTGCCGCCCCTGCAAGTAAACCTGTGCATCAGCACAACTCGATTTTGCTCGTGCATTCCTGAATTCACGGTATCATTCGAAACGATCCGCGACGTGTTTGCCTTTCAGATTCGCAGCCTTTGTTTCATCTTTCACGGCATTGTATTTTCCCCCTCTCATTTCGCTGACAATTTGCATGTCTTTCTCAGGAGCACCAAGCTCCTTCGCAACATTGTGGTAACTTTCGACAACCGCTGCGTCTCCCAGTGAGGTAGGACGATAATATTTGCAAAAGTTTTGTAAGCCTCGCTATTTGTGAGACCTTGATGAAGTCTATAGAATAACGATTCATGGGACTGAAGATTGTGCAATATTGCATGTCCTTTATAGGAGATGTTGGTTTGTATGTGGCCAGGATCAATTTGCTCCTCCGGCGAGCCTGTAGATCCTGGCGGATCAAGAGTGCTCTGGTGATTTGGAACGCTGGCGTTTGGGGTCCTAGGACGCTAGTAGGACCTAGGTGTCCATGTATTTCTTTCTTCAAAAGTGGAAATGCAGGCTTCTGGCATCGAATACACTGTCGCTGGTCTAGCTTGACATTTTTTTATTTCCCAGGCGGCCAGCTTTTATCAGGCTTTGTGGGGATCCATCAACAGAGCCTATAAAGGTCCCCTTCTGCATGGAAATATTTGAAGAGCAATGTTCTGCCAACGAAGGGTTTGAAAGGCAAATAGCCTTGGGGTGTGATTCTCCCGGCCAACAAAAGCTCTTCCGGCGACTGAAAACGAAGCCTCGTGGCTTTGAGGAAGAAGTGGTGGTTTCACCGAGCTGCACCTCTCCCAAGGAAGTCGCTTTAGAAGGCTCTGTATGGGCAGATTTGCCTGAAGAGTTAGTAGACAGAGTGCTTGCTTGGTTGCCGCCAGTTTGCTTCTTCAGGTTAAGAGGCGTGTGCAGAAGATGGTATTCTGTTTTGAATGAACGTGGGTTTCTCAATCTCCTTTCTCAGCTTCCTTCCCATGGCCCTTGCTTTCTTATGTCTCAGAAAAATGGCGAGACATGGCAAAGTGCAGTCTATAGCCATCCGATGAGCGCCTGGCATTCCCTTCCCTTGGCAGTTGTTCCAAGAAAGGCATATTCTCTGATTGCCAGTGCAGGTGGACTCCTATGTTTTACGGGGTTAGAGGGTCGACATGATCGTCTGTTTGTTTGCAATCCTCTTAGAAAAGAGTGCAAGCTGCTACCAGATATGCATCACAGCAGGCAGCTTGGGTTTGTAAATATGTTTGTGGATAAGAAAGCTATGTGCTACAGGATCATAACTGCTGGAGATTGCAGTTATGCTGGGAGCAACCGAGTAATGCCAACAGAGGTTTACGATTCAAAGTCTGATAGCTGGGCTGTTTATGAGAGCATGCCTATTGGAAATCTTCACTCACTGAAGTCAGCCTTTTGTAATGGCAGGCTTTATTGCCTCACTCTATCACCTTGTGGCTTGGTTGCATTTGATATTGATCGAGGAATGTGGGAATCAATTCCTGTCAGAATGCCACGCTCCCTCTTGGATGCTTTTTTGGTTGCTGGGGACTCGGGCTGCCTTCTTCTTGTAGGTAGAGTAGGACTGTACAGCGTTCACCAAAGTATGCGGATCTGGGAGCTTGATTTACGACAAATGGATTGGGTGGAGATAGGAAGAATGCCTCACATGATGTTCAAAGCACTATTGAAGTCATCTGCAGAAAGCTTTCAATGTTTTGGTCATGGTAATTACATCTGCTTCTCTGCTCAGAAGCAACAGAGATGGCTAATGTATGACTCGTTCAAGAAGATATGGCACTGGTTTGGTGGTTGTCCACTTCTTACCTCTTCCAAAAGGATTAAGGGGTTTTTCTTTGAACCCAGGTTAGATGCATTTGTACTATAGCATCTGTTGCCAGCGCTAAATCATTTGAATAGAAATTTAGACACTCTCTCTTGTTTGCAAGAAAGATGTCCTTTATCGCTTTCAGCAAGGGATGGACAATTCTTGGCAGGTACAGTGGCTCCAAGGCTAGCAAAGTTGGTTTTGTAAACAGAGGGATTGCTGTCTCGTAAACAGAGGAATTGTGTTCCCTTCATTCCATTGAGGGGTCAAAAACAGATTGATGTCTCATCATTATGTCATAGTTAGGTTCAAAATCTCTAAGGACTAAGGAAGTTAAGTAATTCAATTTTTCATGCTTTGGTCATATCTTGAAATGTGTTTGGGGGACTTTAGGCAGGTCATAAAAATAGCTCTGCTGCTACATATAGAAAATTTGTAAATTGCAGGGAAATTGTGTTGAGAGTCATAAACATAGTCCATCCTTACTACACAGCTATATGGACGCACGAATGCAAATAATTATGAGGCAGAAATACAGTTTTTCTAGAGCTGCTTTTGAGCATTGTGAGTCAGATTTTTTACTGTCCCATAGATGCTCAAACTACGTTTTTTTAATTACTAGTTTGTAAGGTTGAATGTGTGTGGTCAATGGCAGTATGCAGTCTGTCTGTGTGCATGCATGTGCAGGTGTATTCTTGCGATTCCTCTGGCGATGCTTTCCTCTTGGTCAGTTGGAGGACAATGGTCTAAATTTACATGTGTCTTGTTACTATTGTATCCCAGTCACTACCATGGGGGGGACGTTGGAAATTGGAAACAAATTTTAATGCCACAAACTATCTCACTCCCTCTCTGAGAATGCTAAGCGTGAGCGAAGAACAGAATCAGCAGAAAACACACTATAAAATTAAACCAAAACTGAGCTCATCTCTAGGGGGCTTGTTGTTTGTATACATGTCATACTAACAAAGCTACTCACAACAAAGCTAACCTATATGCAAAGCACTTGGCCACCCACTAACTCTTTCACTACACAGCGACTCATTGAACCTAGCATATAAACCGACACAAAAGTAGTAAAAGAGAACTGCCTTGCTCAACACCGCTATCACGCTGAGAATGCCACACAATCTGTGTTTTATTGGTCAGCCATGACCTATGCACGCACAGACGATGCAATGCTGCACTGCATGGCCAGCTCTAGACAGTAGGCAAGCCCAATGTTTTGCCCTTACTATTTGTGTGGTTAGTTTGCACACCATTTAGAGAGGAAAGGAGCATGTAGTGATAGCTACTGTAGGATAGGTTGTTATGTACTCTAGGATAGATGACCAGTGCATTCATTGGCCAAAGAGAAAGAAGATGCATGTAGTGAAAGCTACTGTTGTTTACTCTAGGATTAGATGAGCAGGGCATTCATGGGCCAAAGAGAGAGAAGAGGCATATAGTAAAAGCTTCTGTTATTTACTCTAGGACAGATGAGCAGAGTACATATTACCTGTTTGCTGTGTTTGGATGGATTGGAGATCAATCTACAATTCAGTACATCAGGGATGCTCCAGCTGACGTAAGGCACTCAAAATGGCCTTGTATGCTGCACCATCTGCTGTAGACTCTTCCTCTTCACCGTGTGCCTTTCCTATAGGCTTCAATAGCTACAAATGATGAGTCCTCCTGCTCAGCCTCCGTGCACGACAAGAGGCTCTTCTATTGGAATGTAGATCTGCCCCTTTGTGTGCTCCCTGGAAGGTCCAAAGCTCCTGCAGAAGTGACTGTCCAGGAGCCCAAAGGCCCTCCTTTTGTAGGGGCTGTGTGCTGCAGGACTGGTTGACCTGGCTAGTCTGTGAACTCTACAGACCAGGCCGACCTGGCCCTACTCTCTGTGGCCCCTGTTACGTCTGCTGCTGGCTGACTTGTCTGGTCAACCTGTGACAGGCCTCCCCAGCCCTCCATTGTTTGCTGCTGCTTTTGTGGCCTTTGCCCAGCCCTTTGGCCCCATATATGGGCTCATGGCTGGCTGTTTCTAGCCCCACATCCTGCCCTAAATGTGTGCTGACAAGCCGTAAGTGCTGACAAGGGTGGCCCATGTGGCTGCTTTAAAATCAATTTAAGAAGGATGTGCACATGCTGCCCTGCATGACATCCCTAATCCATTTCTGCTTCCTCCCCTCCTGTTCTGTATGTCATCCTTCCCTGTGTTGTCCTTGTACAGGGGCACACAGGTGGGGAGGTGACCCATTTATTGCAACACCCTTCTCACCGCCGACCAAGTGTCGATGCAGATGCTCCACCAGCTTCCTCGGAGAAGCTCTTAGGAACAAGTTGAAGCCGTCGTCAAACTCCGGTCCATAATTTAGCTCCAGGTCCAGGTCTAGGTCCAGCTTTATACGAGCAAGCCATTTTCTTTTTTTTGTGGGAAACAAGGAAACCATCCTGAGGCTCCATCTTTGATCATGCAGATTTTGTGGAAAGTAAAGCTCTTCCACCTCCACCAAATTCTAGAGATTAATTTCTTAGACTTAGTTTCTAGTACCACTTCAGATTAGCAAATCAATCCTTAGGATGAGGTGCTCACCAGTCCCATAGGTTCTGAAGGGTATCAAGCAAACTTTCACACAATCATATCATATCATCTCTCTCTCTCTCTCTCTCTCTCTCTCTTCAACCTCCTTTTCTTTTTTTATTTTTTCTTTTTTTCAAGAAAAGGAACCTTCTATTAATGCTTGAAAGATTTTCATACAAGACAGCAGCCCCGACGGTGCTGAGTATGGAAAAAATCAGAAAAGGCTGAAAGAAAAACCGGCCTGTTCCAGAGAAACTTAGCTCACTACCTAGGGGATCTCTGGAACAGGGACTAACAGCCAAGTGGGGGGACTATACAGCCAGCGAATCCCTCGTGGAGTGAAGATGTAGAAAACACCTGCAGGCCAAGCCTTGCAGAAACGAGCACGCCTCTCGATAGTCACCCTGGAGCTTGGAGTCCCGCGCTCTTAGGTGGACTGTAGAGTATAAATGATATCTTGCCATATGGCAACTAGGGTAGCCGTGGGTGGAACCGAGTGCTCACCCATCACAAGACTGCAGCGAGCCACCCAAATGTTCCAAGCCATGATGCTGGCTACCACCTCCTGTTGAGATATCGAGCTCCACTCGCGATATGCCAGGGTGACTGTTGTGCATTTATGTCACCGACCTGTTAGCTGGAGATGCGGTTGGTACACCGCCCACGAATAATAGCTGGATGACAGCTATCCTTATCTACTCTAGTTTGTGGCTCAGTTAGTATGCCACCTTAGTTAGTTGAGTTTGGTTTGAGACCCACATATAGGGTTCTTCTATTTCTTTGTACTAGAGTTCTTTTGGCTTTCACAACTAAGAAGAGGAAAACTGTTTTCAGCCTCCACCTTTGTGTGTATTCCCCCATTGTGATTGTGAGAAAGCCTCAAGTGAGACTCCTTCCCTCTCTCCCACAATCTTCACACCTCCCAGACACTGTGCTTCTTAGTAGTAGGAGGAGCTAGACTATCAGGGGGGACTGCCTCGTGGAGTGCGATCCTCTGGATGCTCTGACGCTGTATCCGGTAGGTTGGGGAGATCTCATCAATCTGTCAACCAAGCCACCATTCCCCAGGTGTAGTCTCTATGAAGACTCTGCATACGTGTCATGATCTTGAGGGCTCCCATCCAGATCCTCGCTGCACTAGGACAGCTCCACAGGCAATGCGGGATAGTCTCCAGGGTACCATCGGAGCAACAATGGCACTGCCCGTCCACTCGCATCTGCTCCAACCACGGTTCAATGGGCAAGCCTCGTGGGCAGCCAGCTAGAAGAAGTAAGAGATCTTCCTCGGCCGCAAGTTGGACCACAACCGCGTTCATAACCTGAAGCGCACATCCCGGGGCACTCGCTGGGTCACCCAATGTCTCTTCCTCGAAGGGGTCCACCTTGACGAGTCCATCTGAAGCCTCCTGCCAATCCGTGTGGTGTAGGAAAAGAAGGGCACTTCATCCACCTGCTCAGCTGGGTCGCCCCTGGAGGGCCAGAACCACTCTCTCGAATCCCACTGGACCTCCCTCAGGGGTCTACCCTCCCAAGGCGCCATCTAGAGGCATCTTGCTCTGAAATACTGGGAGGGTCAATGTGCCACTCCTTCCCCAAACGGCCCACCACTGTGATCATCTGCCAGTGTATCACATCAAGACTCCCATCCATCTCAGGTCACTCTCAGTGAGTGGCTGAAGTAGGCCTCCAGGTCCTACACGGAAGAAGTCAGGGTGTGTGCTATTGCGCTGCATCAACATCCTCAAGGGAACACCAGTACGGGAAAACTGCCCCAACCATATGTTCTCTCCAAACGTGAAGTCCTTCCCACCAGGACTCTGAAATGGCTAAGTCAATCTTGCCCATCCGCTGCCCTGCCCCTCACAGATGCACTAGGGCATCAAGCCTCGCTTCTGTCTCCATAGGTAGTTTGCTCCAACGGCCAAAGGACCCTGCTGGACCACTATCCCACTGTGCCCAATCAATTTCTCAACCAAATAACTCTTCTTCTTCAAGTAGTTTAGTGTAGTAGTGATCCATACATGGACATGCCCATTACAGATTGCGTTCAAAGAGCATTGAGGAAGAATAGCATGACGAGAACGTATGCCTCCCACCAACCAATGCTACCATATATTACTAGGACAAAAACAAGATCTAAGAAAATAAGAGTTCCCTTTTGGAGGACTTTTTCATTTTAGAAAAATGTGTAAAGAAAAACCTTTTAGTAATTCAAATTTTATAATTGGATTGTTTTTCGCTAAGAAAATAGGGTGACAGTAGTTCTGATAGAGCATGATTAAATTTAACTAGGTAGAGGAGTCAAGAGTTTATGAAGGGAGTTCTTAGGGTTAAATGAAGCAACTAGGGAGAGAGGAATGTGTGTGTGTGTGTGTGTATGTGCACGCGTGTGCGTGTGTGTGTGTTTGCGCATGCGTGCGTGCATGCACGCATGCAATTTCACCAAAAGAAAAGTTGTGTGTGCATGCGTGTGTGCCACCCTTTGTCAAGTGCACATAGTCTGAAAGATGAGGCAATGGGTCCTCAACAATATCATACACTTCCTCAGTAGTGGGTACTCAACAATTAGGTGTAGGATCCACTCTCAACTGTGACAGTGGGCAAATAGAAATTCAATTGCCAAAATAATGAAGTAACCAAAGTTTGCAGTAATAAAAACAACATGGTGTGAAATTGGTAAGCATTTGATTCCAAATTTATTAATCGCGTAAAAGAGGATGAGGGAAGTCATTTCTTAACAATTCCATCCTCACTTAATCCCAAAATTATATGGGGTTTGAATTCTTGAGATCAAGTGAGTTGCAGCATCAAGTTTTGAGATTTGAAAGTGGATTATCTGTTTAACCAAAACTTGTAAGATATCCATATGTTCTTTATGTATAATAGATGGTGGACATTCTTAGGAATCCTTTGCCTATTTTGAATTTACATAATAAGATTTTCAAGGTCCAAATGCCATGATGATGGGATTAGAAATCCAAGGCTTGCATACGAAATTTGATTAATCCACATATCAAGAGTACTAGCATTTCTGAAATGGATACATGCTCCCTATGAATAGCAATGGACTTTGCTGGTAGCATCATGCATGTATTGACGGATAGATTTACTTATTGCCCATGTAGGGTTTGGGTATCATGATCCATTTTCCAAGAGCGAATATATTTTCATAAACTGTATAACTAGGATAAATGTATACAAAACCACGTTCCTAAGATAATATGCATTTTGAATCGAATAAGAAATAGAGGAGGAAAAAAATACTCTTTTTTACTTAACGATTATGGATGCCAAGAGTACTTATACATAGTTCTATGTTTACTTGTTATGAATTTATGTCTCCAAGATGCTAGGCTTGGGAATTTAGAACCCATAGTGATTATTTTCATGCTCGCTTGAGATTTCAAATTATGGATGTCGAATCTAATCAATAAGGGTTATGGGGATGCTCATTCTTTGTTTTCAGGCACTAGATTCCCTTCTTTGATTTTGGGCCCCAAATCAATTTGGTTCAACTCTAAGGATACATTATTTGCAAGATTTTTTTTTTACTTAATGATTCCAGATGCTAGGAATTGTATGCGCGCCCGTGCGTGCGTGCACACACACACACACACGCACACACACACACACACACACACACACACACACACACACTTACTATCCCTATTTCCTTTTTACTTTTCTTCCCTTTATAATCCTTCACCTTTTAAAACCACCTCCCCCCCCCCCGCCCTCTCTCTCTCTCTCTCCAGAATTGTTCCCTCTCTCTACCCTTCTCCCCGCTCTCTTTCTCCTAAAATTCCCCGTTTACCTACTTTTTCCCTGTTTACCCTCATTTTCCTAATATTTCCTTAATTCCCTTAATTTTTCCTCATATCCCTCCCCCTAAGTTCCCTTATTTTCTCCCTCCTTATTTTTCCTACTTTCTCAAAATCCCCCCCCCCCCCCCCCCCCCCATTTTCTCCTATTTTCTACCTAATTTTCTCCATATTTTTTCCTAATTTTTTACTTTTCTTCTTAAAAATTTCTCCTAATTTCGTATATTTTACCTAATTTCTCCTTTCTTCCTAGTTTTCTTTATTTTCTTAATCTCTTAATTTTCCCTAATTTCCTATTTCTCCTAATTAATTCCTTGTTTCTCTTAGTTTTTCCTAATTTTCCAATTTCCCCCTCTTTCTTAATTTTCCCTAATTTTCCTAATTTCCCCCCCCCCCCCAACTTTCCATTATTCCCCCTTTCTCTCACTTCCCCCTAACTTTTTCCTATTTCTAAACTATTCTTTCCTTCACTCTTAACCTAACCTAACCTCTCTCCCAAACATAACTACTCCTAACCACCCCCCTACCTTTCCAACTCCCCGATTGGTCGATTCCCTCAAATCCCTGACTTCCCCGACTGCATTTCACTCACCTATTTAAGGCTTACTCCTTCCCACTTCCAAGTCTCTTGTTCTCCCGAATTGGAGTCCCACAGGTTCCTCTCCCATTGGTTCGCCTTCCCCCACACTTGTTGACGGACTGGAAACTCTTGGTTCAAAGTTCGCATGCTCAAATCCATCTGCTCACCCTTATTACCATCCCTCCCATAGCCCCCTACTGCGCATGCTCCTCCCGCCCCGTACTGATCGATACTCTTGTCGCCCACACGCGGCTCTAACTCCAACTAAACTCCTTGCATTGCATGCAGCCGCCTGCTCTGAGCTATACGTACATGTCTCTCCCATCTCTCGTGATCCTACTGCTGTGAACTTCTGCGCCAGCCCTCAAAGAGTCTCTGTGCTACTCCCTGCCCGCCGCATGCTTGCCTCTGGAGTCTGCATAGTTTGCATTCGATGCAGTTGGACGCCCGTGGTTCGACAACCAGCGCCTTCTATAGTCCACCCTTTTAGGATTGGATTTATAGGCCTTTTTTAATGATAGCCCCCCCTCCCCCCTCTCCTCTTCTTATCACACCATAATCTTTGTTTATATTAACCTTCATTTATATTAACCTCTTATATCTTCCCCCTTCGTATCACACCATTATTTTTTTCACACACTCTCTCTCTCCTTTACCTACTCTACAATTCATTTATATTAACCTTTTATTTCCCCCCTACTTTTCACACCTTAATTTTTTCACACTCTCTCTCTCGTTCCCTTTCTATTTATCCCCTCTTTGCCTCTTCCAAGCTCTCTCTCTCTCTCTCTCTTCCCGTTTCCTCTCTCCCTAAAACATCCCTTTCTCGCTATCACTACCTCCCTCTAAACTCTCTCTCCCCTACAGCACTGTGTGTGTGTGTGTGTGTGTGTGTCTCTCTCTCTCTCTCTCTTCCCGTTTCCTCTCTCCCTAAAACATCCCTTTCTCGCTATCACTACCTCCCTCTAACCTCTCTCTCCCCTACACCAATCCCTGTCTCTCTCTCTCTCTCTCTTCTTACTTCCCTCCCAAAAACCCCCTCTCTCTCTCTCTCTCTCTCTCTCTCTCTCTCTACAAACCCCTTTCCCTATTTCATTCATTTAAGTCAATGGCCCCCCCCTCCCCCCCCCCCATTTATTACTATTATTTTTTAAAAGTAAAATATAAACACCCTTCTGTAGTTATAGTTAAGTTACTTTTATTTTCCCCTCTAAATCCCCCCTCCCACTACTTTAATCATTAAAATTCAACTATTCGTTTCTCAAACCCCTCTCTTTTTATATATTTATTCCTTTATCTTTCCCCTCTATAGTTACTTACTTTAAATCTTTCTTTCATTTACCTCTTTCTATTAAGTTTCTTCCCTCTCACCTTACTTCTATGGTCCCATCTTTTACTTATGTTTTTACATCGAGCTCGTTAAGTTTGCTTTTAAGCTTCCATTTTATTGTGACCCCGATAACAAGGGAGGGGTGTTTATGACACATGTCTTCCCAATCAATGCTAAGCTGGTTCTTACCATGTTTTCTTGTTGGATGGTGGCAGGTAGGCAGACTCCCCTCTTCAATAAAAGTGATGCTTGTGAGGACTTATCCAAGCTCAACTTCTATATAGTTTCCACAAAGTCATTTCTACAAAATGACCCACTGCAGGTCTCCTTTATAAACATGGATTCTTTGATTTGTACAATTTCCTTAATTCCCTTAATTTTTCCTCATATCCCTTCCCCCTAAGTTCCCTTATTTTCTCCCTCCTTATTTTCCCTACTTTCTCCAATTCCCCCCCCCATTTTTCTCCTATTTTCTACCTAAATTTCTCCATATTTTTTCCTAATTTTTTCATTTTCTTCTTAAAAATTTCTCCTAATTTTGTATGTTTTCCCTTATTTCTCCTTTCTCAATAGTTTTCTTTATTTTCTTAATCTCTTAATTTTCCCTACTTATTTACTATTTCTCCTAATTATAATATTCCTTGTTTTTTCTTAATTTTTCATAATTTTCCAATTTCCCCATCTTTCCTAATTTTCCCTAATTTTCCTAAGTCCCCCCCCCCCCCCCCCCCCCCCCCCCGAACTTTTCTGTTATTCCCCCTTTCTCTCACTTCCCCCTAACTTTTTCCTATTTCTAAACTATTCTTTCTTTCACTCTTAACCTAACCTAACCTCTCTCCCAAACATAACTACTCTAAACCACCCACCCCCCTACCTTTCCAACTCCCCGACTGGCTGGTTCCTTGAACTCCCTAACTTCCTCGACTGCATTTCACTCACCTATTTAAGGCTTACTCCTTCCCACTTCCAGGTCTCTTGTTCTCCCAAATTGGAGTCCCACTGGTTCCTCTCCCATTTGTTTGCCTTCCCCCACACTCGTTGACTGATTGGAAACTCCTGCTTCAAAGTTCGCATGCTCAAATCCATCTACTCACCCTTATTACCGTCCCTCCCACAACCCCCTACTACGCATGCTCGTCCTATCCCGTACTGATCGTTACCCTTGTCACCCACACGCAGCTCTAACTCCAACTAAGCTCCTTGCACTGCCTGTAGCCGCCTGCTCCGAGCTGTACGTACACGTCTCTCCCGTTTCTCACGATCCTACTGCTCTGAACTTCTGCGCCAGCCCTCAAAGAGATTCTGTGCTACTCCTTGCCTGCCGCACGCTTGCCTCTGGAGTCCGTATAGTTTGCATTCGATGTAGTTGGACGCCCGCGGTTCAACAACCAATGCCTTCTACCCTTTTAGGATTGGACTTACAGGCCTTTTTTAATGATAACCCCCCCCCCCCCCCCCTCTCCTCCCCTCTTCTTATCCACCATAATCTTTGTTTATATTAACCTCTTATTTCTTCCCCCTTCGTATCACACCATTATTTTTTTCACACACACTCTCTCTCTCCTTTACCTTCTCTATAATTCATTTATATTAACCTTTTATTTCCCCCCTACTTTTCACACCTTAATTTTTTCACACACTCTCTCTCTCGTTGCCTTTCTATTTATCCCCTCTTTGCCTCTTCCAAACCCTCTCTCTCTCTCTACCAACCCCTTCCCCTACATTCATTTAAGTCAATTCGCCCCCCCCCCCTTTTTTTAATTTCTTATTGAAAAAAAAGTAAAATCTAAACACCCTTCTCTAGTTATAGTTAAGTTACTTTTATTTTATGCCTTTATCTTTCCCCTCTATAGTTACTTACTTTAAATCTTTCTTTCATTTACCTCTTTCTGTTAAGTGTCTTCCCTCTCGCGTTACTTCTATGGTCCCATGTTTTACTTATGTTTTTACATCAAGCTGGTTAAGTTTGCTTTTAAGCTTCCATTTTATTGTGACCTCGATAACAATGGGGGGGTGTTTATGACACCTGTCTTCCCAATTAATGCTAAGCTAGTTCTTACCATGTTTCTTATTGGATGGTGGCAGGTAGGCAGAGTCCCCTCTTCAATAAAAGTGCTGCTTGCCATGACTTATCCAAGCTCAACTTCTATATAGTTTTCACAAAGTCATTTCTACAAAATGATCCACTGCTGGTCTCCTTTATAAACAGGGATTCTCCGATTTGTACAAACTTTTTCGTTTATACAATTAGTCCTATTCCATTATCTAGCTTCGCTCTTTTGTCTTTTCACTATGCAAAGGGGTGTTGTCAAGTCACACACACACACTCTATCCTCTTTTTCCTTTTGAAAATACTAATTACCTTTCTTCACTTGAAAACCTTTTTAACTATCTCTCCCCCTTTCTCTCTCCATCCAAAATTTTCCCTCACTCCGTTATTCTCCTAAATTCCCTTTATAAAACCCACTCTTGCACCTTTCTTAATTTTCATAATATTTTATAACTTTTTCTATCCTCCCCTTTTTTCCTTTAAATTTGCATAATCTCCTAATTCCACTAATTATTTCCTAAATTTCCTCCATTTTTCTAAATTTCTTTGCTTAATTTTTACTTTTTTCCTAAATATTTTGCTAGAATTGCCTTAAAATTTACCATTTATTCCATACACTTCCTAGGTGCAACCTTTTACCCCCCCCCCGTGCGCTCCTTACCTCTCTGAATCAACAGCTGCAGTGCTGCAGTTCTAACCCATGCCCCACCTCATCCCGTGCACCCCAAAGGCACCAATTCCCATGTAGCATTTGCTTCCAAGGCATCCATTTCTTCATCCATGGCTTTCTCCCATTTTTCTTTTCCCATGGCTTGCTCAAAAGAAGTGGGTTTTGGTTCATGTATCACTTTGACCATATAGGCATAGTGAATGGCTATAAATCCATCATATTTCAGCCTATCCATAGGATACCTAGCTCTGGTAGACCTGCGCAAAATAGGCTCACTACCAGGTGCTCTCAAAACATCCCTTGTCTTCCTTACTCCAGGTGTAACAACAGAAGGAATACCCAACTCATCATCAAGGCTCTGTTCTGAGCCACTGGATTCACCATCCACATAAGAGTGACCTGCATTCACATCAACCATGGGCTGACCTTTTTTCTCTTTTCCTTTTCATGATACTTGCATACCACTATCTGCATTGCTTTGAGGAGATCCTCCTGATCTCAATTTGCCTATCCATGGTGAAGTATGTGAGCCACTGCTAAAGGACACTACAAGTCCACTAATATTTTGTGATTGCTGCTGTGAATTCTGTGCAGCATTGCCATTTTGTGCATCTACATCATCAATCACATTTACTAGTTTATATCAGCTGCTCATCTCATAAAAAACAACATCTCTGCTCATTGTAGACTTACGAGTAGAAGGGTTATAGCATCTATACCCTTTCTACTACAGATAATAACCAATAAAGATGCACTTCTCAGCTTTTGGATCCAACTTGGATCTCAACTCATCTGGCACATGAACATAGGCAATGCAACCAAAAAGTTTCAAATGAGAAATATCTGGTTTCCTACCAGTATACCTTTCCTCTGGCATCATGCCATGTATTGCTGCAGTTGGAGTCCTATGCATTATGTAGACTGCTGTATAGATGCTTCAGCCCAATAATAATTTGGCACGTCTTTTTCGTTAAGCATGGCACGAGATCTCTCTCCAATATGCCTGTTTTTCCTTTCTGCAAGTCCATTTTGCTGTGGGGTATGACTGCATGAATAAAGCTGCTTTATGCCATGCTCCTGCAGGAAACTTGCAAACTCATTTGAGAGGTACTCTCCCCCTCCATCTGACCTTAGGCATTTTATTTGTAGGCCTGTTTCTTTTTCAACCATAGCTTTAAAAGCTTTGAAATGACCAAATACTTCACTTTTCTTTTTCATAAAATACGCCCAAACTTTTTTGCTATAGTCATCAATAAATGTGACAAAATAATGATAGCCTCCAATAGATGCAACTTTAGTAGTCCACACATCATAGTGGATTAATTCCAATGGCCTCTTACTCTCTTGAACATGTATAGGAAATGGTTTCCTTGCCTGTTTTCCAAATTGACAGGCTTCACATACCTTATGCATTTCTTCAACCTTGAACTTAGGCAATCCTGTAATAATATTTTGGGCCTGCATTAATTTAAGTCGCTGTACATTAACATGACCAATGCGTTTATGCCATATATCAATATCTGCAACTACACCGGTCCCATGTGCAAACATTGCTGTACTCAATTTAGGCATGTCCACATCCAACGTAAACATCCTGCCCTTCTTCTTCCCTTTTGCTATCAAGTGACCTTTATTTTTCATATCCTCAACAAAGCATCCATGAGGATTAAATCTGACCTACAAGCCTTGCTCAACCATTTGACCAATAGAAACTAGGTTCTTGGTGATATTCGGGACATGAAATACATCAGACATGTATTTCTTTTTTCCATCCTGCATAGACAAATGAATTTTACCAATCTGCACAATAGGATGTGCAGTATCATCACCAGTCTCCACAAATTCTGATCTTTCCATTTTCCTTGCATTCTGCATCCATTCTGCATGAACTGTCATGTGGTTTGACACACCTGGGTCAACATACCACACATCATTGCTTTCTTCTGCACTTGTCACAGAATTGGTCATGTGCCGCACCATAAACAGATGCTCATTTCTGTCATCACCCTGTCTAATAGAGGATGCATAATTGCCTTGCTGCAATTTTCCAGTCATGATGTCATTATGCTTTTTATAGTAGTCTTTAACCATATGACCCATTTTACCACAGTAGTAGCATTCAACATTGTTGTTTGCATTTTGGCCTCTCTACCATCCACCACGACCTCTTTGGCTCCCCCTGCCTCTAAAGTTACCACATCCTCCTCCATGGGACTGATTTTCTTGAATTTGCTACATATTCTGATTTTTGCCACGGCCTCCAAATTGGCCTGCTCTACCTCTGCCTCTACCTCTTCCAGCTTCTGAGTAGAAGACAACTTCTTTTGAAGTTTCTCTTGAAGAA
The DNA here is from genome assembly GCF_047967505.1 of Dipteris shenzhenensis. Classification (NCBI taxonomy): domain Eukaryota; kingdom Viridiplantae; phylum Streptophyta; class Polypodiopsida; order Gleicheniales; family Dipteridaceae; genus Dipteris; species Dipteris shenzhenensis. Next base: position 5,529,034 of record NC_141596.1, on the reverse strand, counting down.
GATGCACCACCATTTCTTTGCTCTTCAGAAATTAGAAGAGCAATCAACTCCTCAAAATAAAAAAAATTCTCACGGATGGCAATGGATGTCCGAAATTGTGCATAATCCTTTCCTAGACCATTCAAGGTCACAGAAACTAAATCATCATCTTCCATTAGCGACCCAATAGAAGCAAGTGCATCTACAATCTTCTTCACCTTCATGTGGTAGTCATTAATGCTCATATTTTCTCTTTGCACATTATGCAACTCTTGCTTGAGCTGCATTTTCTTGGGTTGCGTATTTATGCTATACATTTTTGTCAAAGTATCCCATGCCTCCTTCGACGTGCTTGCATCCTAAATATGCACAATCATAGAATCTGTGAAATACTGATAGACAGCCAGTACATAACTTTTCTGGCTCTCTCATGCCAGCGTTTAAATGCCTACAACTCCTGTTGATTGGGAACATTAGGAATAACTGGTTCTTATTCAGCTCCAGTAATGAACTCCCAATAGCCTTTTCCCTTAAGGAAATTCGTCATTCTAAACTTCCATGCTGGGAAGTTATTCTTGTCAAGATTTTCAGTGACAATTTGTGAAAGAGCATCATACGCCATTACAGAACACTGCAAAATATTCTGTCACTGCAAAAACTTCTGCCTCACAAGGGCAAATCTGCAAAACTGACGAGAGTGGTATTTGACCACACAGTCACTTCCTAGTGACGATTATGCATCAACAGGCAATAAGCATGATTCTACCACTCCCAATATCTCTGCGCACAGGCATACGATGTAATTTCTGCGATAACTTTTCACCGACTTGCAGAACAGTGGTCGCATAGTAAAAATAGGGCACTTTTTCGAGTGCCTGCGGAAAACTTCCGCCACCAATATGGGCCCTGAAATGGCCTCGAATCAAAAAATAATTTCAGCAAGGGTTTCGCTGTCTCCCATAGCATATACTGCCCTCTCGCCACATCGCGAAGGGCGTCCCAATCAGAGACAGTGCACTCTTGCACTTTCTGGCTGTACTACCTGCAGAGATTTGCTCCCAAACTCGAAAAAAAAGGAAAGCAACACTGATCCTCTTACTAGGACACCGCGAACTTGGTTTGCTTTCTTGAGCTCCTTACCATGAACTGAGCTCTGATACCATGTGAAGAGAGTGGAAGAGAAGGAAGGAGTCTCACTTGCAGCTTTCTCACATACACAATGGGGGAATATACACAAAGGTGGAGGCTGAAAACAGTTTTCCTCTTCTTAGTTGTGAAAGCCAAAAGAACTCTAAGTACAAAAGAATAGTTAAACCCTATATGTGGGTCTCAAACCAAACTCAGCTAACTAAGGTGGCATACTAACTGAGCCACTAACTAGAGTACATAAAGATAGCTGTCATCCATCTATTATTCATGGGTGGTGTACCAACCGCATCTGCAGCTAACAAGTCGGTGGCATAAATGCACAACGGTCACCCTGGCATATCACGAGTGGAGCTTGATATCTCAACAGCATGATCAATAGCTTGTCCACCTCCCAATACATTAAGTTTGTCCCATTCACAACTAGCGAGGTGCTTTATACAAACTTGGCATAGGGTTATTTTGGAATTTTTATAAGACCACATCATTTGTGAGTGGGTTTCTTTTGGGTGTGCATAAAAATAAGGGTTCCTCTACAAGTCATCCACACCATTTTGCTACGTTTATGATAAAGATAAGTTCATGAAAATAATGGTACCTCCACACCATTTGCCTAAGTTCATGGAATAAAGCTATTGCACTTTCCCTTCCTCTCACTCTAGTCACACATTTCACTTTTTGGCATTAGTCCTCCTTAATGCCCAAAATCTCTTATGCCTTGGCCATTCCACAACAATCTTTCCATGGATGCATGGTGTTTCTCTTGGTAGACCACTCGATGTATCACCATCTCTCAAAGGTGTGCTTGGGTTCATGCTAACTTGAAAGTTGATGTGCCTAGGATGGCCCTTTGATCTTTGATCTTTGATATTCATTCTCCACATTACCCTTTGATCTATGGCTATTATCCTTCACATCAACCACCATCTTAGGTTTTCCATTCAGGCAGTTTCTTATCCCTCACCATTGTGGATGATGTTTTCAACAGAGGAGTCATGGATGATAGTTCATGTTACTTTGTGTTTGCCTTGGTGGTTCATGTGATGTCTATCGATGAGTTCCTTAATGGTGGGTCCTCTCTGCTGTCCTTTAGTCTCACATATCGATATTGTTGTGGATGTTTTAGTTTTGCATTTGCCTTGTTTACAATACAAACATTATTGTACAATGAAATGGCACTCTTGACGACCCCTCTAGATTTTCAGCTAGTTCTTATGTTTTGAATCCAATAGGTTGGTCCATAGTGTGTTTTGCCTTTTCTTCACTTTTCTCGACCTACATTGCCTCTACTTTTACGTTTAATTAAAGAGTTAACAAAATCACACTCAACTTACTAAAATCATGCTGTATTGCCAATGTCTAATTCATTCTTCCAATCAGCTAACCCAACAAATCCATTGCAAGAATCATTGAGCCCCCCATCAACGATTTCCTTAATAAATATCATCCTTTGTCGTTAACAGTTTCCACCTCTCACACACCTTCTTATGCTCCTATTGATTGGCCTTACAAGTGTACTTTTTGTTGTGTTGTTACATTTGTCATAGCTAGGTGTACTTGTGTTATTTTGATTGGACTTAAAACTGTACTTTGTGGTGTGTTTTTGCATTTGTCATAACTAGGCATACTATGCATCTCTTGATCTCCTACTTAGTGTCGTATGTTAACCTTGGAGGGCCAATGTATGAATTGATGGTCTCTTGTAGGCAAAAAAGAACCATTAGCTTTGCAAAAGATATATGTACAAGATAAAACCTTTTTGCTAAAACTAGGCCACACTCAAAAGCAAAAAGTGAAGGATTTTTGTTTTCAAAAAATTTCTTATAGATGAGTGAAAATTTGACATGTGGTGTTTAGAGAAGCCAAAATCTAACATATGCTACTAGGTTCCCTGCATTAAAACCCATCAAAATTTTGTACTCTATTCTATTTGGTATATTATTTTGCCAAGTGGCCTCATAATACTTCACATGTAAGAATAGGCCCATGAATAACAAAGAAGACTAAGGAAAAATATCTTGTACTTTTGACTACCTCTATGCTCTATTACTTTTCACATATGAGGATCTACATACTCTAATTAAAGGATTCATTTCAACCAACTGAAAAGAGTCATCGAGACAAAACAAGGAATTCCTTGGCTCACTTGAACATTGGTGCCCATAATCATGCACTTTGGGAATGGGCTACATTTCGATAGATTGGTAGATAAATGTAGGTGAAGAGAGTAGTGGACAATATTGCTCTAGTCATTTTGTGGTTATGATTTGTGTTGCATGATGCCACTAGAAAAGAGCGTTGTCATCGCTTCAAGATGATTTTTTCATGTTAGTTTCGTTAAGAAGTGAAACTTTTATATTGGCATTGAAAGTTAAAATGCCCTAATAAAAATAAAATTTCCAGACATTCGCCAAGATTTGAAAATATTATGCAAAAATTTTAATAGTTTTGCCAAGATTTACACATTTTACTTAGAAATTCTAAAGAAAATATATAAAATCATACTATGTTTTGTCAATATCGTGAAACTAAAAAACTTAGCTTGATAAATTTTTGCCAAGGTTTTAGATTAATATAAAAGTAAAGCTTCGATAAAAACTATGGAGATCATTCACATTCAAAATCAGAATGTTCTTCTTTGACACTTGGTGTTTCTCTAGCTTGTTGACATCATCTCCACCACCATGTTTCATCTGTACTGGACTTCCTCTGCATCTTAGAGCGCATTCTCACGTCTGCCAGGTTACATGGCTGCAAAATAGGGAAAGAGCGTAGGAACAAGCAATCCATTTCTTGTGCCGTACGTTTTGTGTTCTTGTCAGAAAGATTGTTCTTATAGCTCCTCCATGTGTCGAGGCATCCATTGGCTATTAACATTCGAAGAATTCATATCCCTATAAACGCAGCTATTATCATCCAATATCTCGATGTTAACGGGTGCACTGAGATGAAGGCGATAATGACGGAGACCTCCCAAAATACAAAATTTCCGCATTTCATGGCTGAGCGTTGGCACTTCATGGGATGCCTTTTTACCTATTGAGGAAAGGTGACTTTGGTTGCATGGGAAGCCCGGCATCACACACACACACACACACACACACATTTTTAGTGAAACACATACTTTTTTTTGGGGGGTGAAAATAGTGAAAAACACACACACACACACACACACACACATTTTTAGACACACACACACTTTTTTTTTGGAAATCACACACACACACACTTTTTTTTAGTCACACGCTCGCTCTCTCTCTCCCCTTGCTAGTCGGCGGATAACCCCCGTTGTGAAACGACAAGCTTCGTCTCCATTGGCCTCCTGCACTCCGCCTCCTTCGCAACTCTCCAAGCTCGCGCGGGGCGATCGGTACCCACACTCTCAGAGAGAGGTTTGGGGCCAACCTTCTGAGTTCAGCTCCTTCTGCGCGATGACGATTGTCTTTGAGTAGCAGATCGTTGGCTTGGAAGCAGCTGGGGAGCTTGCTTGCGCGCCGAATAGCCCTTTGCGATTCACCTTTCAGAGACGGACGGTGCAACAGTTGCCAATCGGGGCTGAACGAATCTTTGAACCCGGGCTTAGCACGAGCAGGAAGGATCGAATTTGGATTGCAAACAATATTCTGAGATTCATATCACTTTGCATGCAGTGCCGGAATCTGCAAGAACCTCGTAGGAAGGGATTATAGCGACGACATTTCGATCAAATAACGCTTTTGGTGTTTGCATTTCCAGTTCCACAATGGATGGGCTCATCTTAAAGACTCCCTGTGTTCCTTCCTCCTCGTACTTCTCCCTGTCTCACCGTCCGCATGTGCACAAGTCAACAGCCTTACGTTGCTCGTCAGTTTTACCAAAACTATCTTTCTCAGTCAATGGATCTGCGTTTTCTGCTGCTGCCTCTTCTACCTTTTTCTGCCCGCGATTTAACTCCCTGAGTAATGATTTGTCCCTGCAATTCAATAAGTCTGCAAAGCGTGAAAAGCCTGGGATCGCGTTGGCTGCACAAGATGATGGGTCTGCCGTTACGGCAGTAAAAGCCCCTTGGCAGGGCGCGAAACCTTTGCCCCTTGCTATCTCGGTTGGGGTAGGTATCATTCTCAGGTTTTTTGTTCCGAAGCCAGCTGCGGTCACCTCCCAGGCATGGCAGCTGTTGGCTATTTTCATTTCTACAATCACAGGATTGGTTCTCAGTCCGTTGCCTGTGGGAGCCTGGGCTTTTCTGGGCCTCACCGTTGCAATTGTTTCAGGAACGTTGTCATTCTCCGCTGCTTTCGGTGCCTTCACCAATGAGGTTATCTGGCTCATTGTTATATCTTTCTTCTTTGCAAGAGGATTTGTAAAGACGGGTCTCGGCGACCGTATTGCAACATACTTTGTGAAAATGTTGGGCAAAAGTACGTTGGGGCTTTCGTATGGGTTGACTGTCAGTGAAGCTCTTATTGCTCCTGCCATGCCGAGCACCACCGCACGTGCAGGTGGAGTATTTTTGCCTATAATTCAGTCTTTGTCCTTATCAGCTGGGAGCAAACCGAACGACCCTTCATCGAAAAGGCTTGGTTCGTATTTGATTCAATCTCAGTTTCAGGTTCTCTCTCTCTCTCTCTCTCTTTTTCCCTTCCCTGTGTTCTGTTGTTCTTTACCTTTCACCCGTCTTTGAATAAACAAGCTTAGCCTGCAATCTTACTCGATAACTGTGTGCTTGTTATGAAAATCAATGGGTTTTTTGGGTTCTGATCTGACACAGAGAAGAAGAAGAAGAAGAAGAAGAAGAGGATGATGTATTATCCTCAGCCATGGGACGTAAAAAATTGCAAGTATAAAACTCCAGAAAACAGATAGACTCCTCCCATAGAGGGGGAGAGACTATTATGTGACATCGTGTGTCTCAAGGTAGTCTCTGTGTTTGAGAAGACGAATGATGTGTGTCCCTAAAGCCAAAGGTGAAGCCTTGAGCAGTAGGTCCGGCAGTTGAATGTTTTTCTTAAGGGGGGTGCTGAAATCATCCCTGGTGTGCATACCGGGGGCAAACCATAACCAGGTGTTCCTCTATATCCAGAAGACCTAAATCACAGAACTGACATTCTTTTACCTCTTGGCACCTTATCCCATGCTCTCTTCTCAATCCCTAGCATATGTGATGGGGTTCGGAGAGATGCAAGAGCTCTCCACTTGTGGGAAGGCATTGGTTTACTTATGTATACCTGTGTGCTGACTGCCCTCTGTGTGTACAAGGACCAGAAATCTGCTTCATAACAGTAGTACTCAAATTCGGCCTTTTTCTGAGCGCCATTTGCTATGGAGTGCATCCAACAAACCATGGTGGAAAATCTCCTCATCCATCTCTTCGAGTGGTAGATCCAAGTGCTTTTCTGTATTCCACCGTTTGAACCAGCCATGGAGATCTTACCTACCCGGATGACAGTATTTTACTTGTGATTTTTCTGTGGTTTCTTGCTCCTGCTTTTGGTACCCTCTCATTGTCCATGGGCTTGGTTTTGAAAATGTATCTGAAAACTCGTTCCAAAGCATGAATCTCTATAATCTTGCAGCTTGTCTTCAGGGGCAACACTGAGTAGGGTGTGGTAACTTTGAACCCGCAAATGCCCTCTAAGGAAGGATTGTTAAATCTTCTCTATGTCATCCCAAGTTGACTGCGAAATGCCACCACCCCACACTTTCAATCCATACAGCACGGTTAGTAATACATATGCATCGAATAGCATATGACGTGTGTTGCATCTCTGCTTACTCATCCAAATTATGTGCCATTTGTCGGAGGACAACTAGTGCAGCAGATTATAGGAGTTCTAAGCCTCTAGTTGGAGAGCTAGATCTGTATCCTGACACACATTGAGAGGTCTTTGCAAGTGTCAGATTATTTTTCGTGAAGTTTGCCTCCCTTTGTTGTCCTCCTCTGGTGGAGACGATGCCTCTTGCATTGGGTCTTTCCTGGATATGATATTTTTGATTGGCATGGTCTGGGCTTCTACTTTTGACTTGGCCACGGCAATTGATGGGTCCTGACATCAAGGCAATGTACTTGAGTGTGTGGGTGCTTATTTATTAGCAACCAGATGATCCTTGGATTTGAATTCTATGAAATGATGCACGTGTTTGTTTTCCCAAATTTAGGAAAAAGCTGCATGTAAGCTAGCAATTTAACACTCGCAAATTTACAGGCTGCAGGGAACTCGAGTGCTCTCTTCTTAACTGCAGCGGCCCAGAATCTCCTTTGTCTGAAATTAGCAGAGGAATTAGGGGTTGTTTTGTCAAATCCTTGGGTTACATGGTTCAAAGCTGCAAGTGTCCCAGCTATTGTCGCTCTATTAGCAACTCCTCTCTTTCTGTACAAGATTGTGCCACCAGAGGTCAAGGAAACGCCTGATGCACCAGCCATCGCAGCAAAGAAATTGCAGGATATGGGTCCTGTGACACAAAATGAATGGGTCATGATTTCAACAATGCTGCTTGCAGTCACTCTCTGGGTATTTGGGTAATGCTCTTTCGACCAGTCTGGATTTGTTTGAAATTTGTGTCTATTTAAAAGAAACCAACGTGACTAAATCTAAGTGGTCTATTGTCAAGTTAACACTAGCCTTGGCACAATGTCGATTGCGCTCGCTGTTTTTTAAGGGGTATGGAAAAAACCGATCTTACCAAAAATGTCATCATACAAGGTTTTCATTTTTATACAGGGACATATATGCACGTGCATGTGTGTAATGTTGATGTGGCATCATTGACAATGCACCGTAGGCATCTGTCCAAGGATTGGTTTAGCAATGACTCATCACAAATTCTCTTTCTGTGAATACGTGACCTAGACTTTATAGTTCTACGATGTGCAGCTGAAGTCTATTTACCTGAAAGTATTTTTAAGAGCTCACTGTTCTTGTTATGTCCCTTTACTGTAACAAAAGAGGATGGGAATCTCACAGAGGAAAAGGAACTTGTTTTTATGTGATTTCCCTAGTAATTTGTTTGTGGAGGAAACCACAGCCTTAAAATTTTTCATTTTACTTGTATAATGAAGGTGTAAACCATGGAAAAGTTCCTATTGCATTTTAGATAACTCAAATTTTCCTTACTTCTCGATATCTGTACTATGGTGCTGACCAGTAGACTGTCTACTACAGAGACAAGATAGGTGTCGCAAGTGTTGTAGCTGCGATGCTCGGGCTTTCAGTATTACTCCTGTTGGGTGTGCTGAACTGGGATGATTGTCTCAGCGAGAAGTCAGCATGGGATACACTTGCTTGGTTTGCTGTGCTGGTAGGCATGGCAGGCCAGCTTACCAGTCTTGGTATTGTACAGTGGATGTCAGGTTGCGTTGCCAAGATATTGACATCATTTTCTTTAAGCTGGCCAGCAGCATTTGGCATTCTTCAGGCATCATACTTTTTGATCCACTACCTATTTGCCAGTCAGACTGGTCATGTAGGGGCACTTTACTCAGCCTTCTTAGCCATGCATCTTGCAGCTGGTGTCCCAGGTGTACTTGCAGCCCTGGCTTTGGCTTACAACACAAACCTTTTTGGAGCTCTCACGCATTACAGCAGTGGACAGGCTGCTGTATACTATGGAGGTATGTGGCAAATCTAGGATTCTTAATTTGACAACTTACATATACAAATCATTTTGTTTCCATGGCCAACATCTAATTTATATATTGCTGACGAAATCTCTTTCTGCCATGCACAGCTGGCTATGTCGAGCTGCCTGAAATTTTTCGAACAGGGTTCATTTGTGCTGTATGGAACTGCATTTTGTGGGTGGTTGTTGGCCTTGGTTGGTGGAAGGTCTTAGGTCTCTACTGATTCATCTATGTTGTCCAGGGACCTTCTGGTAAGTTTGTAAGGCCTTTTTAATTAAAAAGTCTGGTTTGCAGACTAGCAAGTTGTCTTTGAGTTTTTCACCAACATTCAATTTCTATTCTTTGGCAGGGGTTATGTTGGTTATCGCAAAGGAATGTTTTCCATCTTCACTTGGCTCAGGAGAATTGAACAGGAGCCATGTCAAGATTCATTTTTTCCCCCGCTAGCCGTGCCAAAGATTGATCCCCACCCCAATTGTAATCAACTGGTTTGATTTGATTTTGTTGTAGCAAGAAGACATTGATTCAGTTGTTTCTTTTCTTTACTTAGTGCACCCTTACTGTTTGAAGTGCATGCCTGTGTGCAGGGCCCAGGCAGACTATCGATTTTGAGATTGAGATTGAGAGAGAGAGAGAGAGAGAGAGAGAGAGAGATAGAGAGAAGGGGGGGGTTGAGGGAGGGAGGGGGGGGGAGAGAGAGAGAGAGAGAGAGAGAAGGGGGGGTTGAGGGAGGAAGGGGGGGAACGGGAGAGGAGAGGAGAGGGAGGGACGGAGAGAGATGCTTTGTGACCCTTTAATGACAAATTGAGCATTTTTTGGGTGCCTAGGTTAGAACAAATTTTTGGTTCTGATGGATCTTGTCATTGAGAAATATAAGATTTCCACCCTTAATGCTATCTGGAAATGCAAGCTGCTTTATCTTTTAAACAGCAAGTTGTCGAGATTTTTGTCATCTTGTAATTCAGGAGGGTTGCATCTTCTTTTAATACGAGATGATGTTTTTTGAATATGTTGCCAATCAGTGGTCTATCAAAGGAAAGTTTATTGCATGCGTCGGATGTGATTCTTAAATACCCCAAGCTTCATGGCATCTGAAGAGCCTTATTGCCAGTTGTTCCATTATCTGCAGCGCAGCAGTAGTGCTAGTCTTCATCCATGGCTTGAAGTGCCCCTGGCTTGAGAGGACAGATAGAAACTTACCTTGTTGTTGTGTATATAGATACATGAATTCTGAAGTGTGATATCTTTATGCTCAAGATGTTATGCACCCACTTTGGCCACTGGCCACCCATGGCATGACTAGACAGGGCAAAGTTATTTATGTAGAGCATTCTGGACGATTCTTGTGTGGCATAAGAACTGTATGCATTCTGTTGTGCTTTTAATGACATAACCTGAGATATTGACATGTAAGGTTGGAATAGAATGCTGATTCTATGCTATAGACCGGGAAAGGTGAATACAGGAACATGCCCAAACTCATCTGCGAAAAGCACAACACAGTGTGCAGTGATCTCATTGTAGTGACTCATATAAGGTTGAAAATCATAAACTCCATCACGCCTGTGTGACTGGCGGCAGTGTGTCCAATACTAGATAACCAAGCATCATCTCTAGGTGGAATATAACATGAAAAATTTGGTTATACTCGCTTAAACATCTGAGATGCTATCACATTTTAAACGTATAATGCTTTGATTCAAGTTATTTAAATCTTAGGGATTCTAAAATTGAGCCACAGGACATGGACATTCCTGATCCATCTTTTGGTAACTGATGCACTTTTGATGTGGATTAGAGGACTCATGCTCAATAAGCTCAAATATCAGCTTGGACTTGCACAAAGTTGCACCTGTGCCTCTCAACACCCAGGCCCATCCAGCACCTTTGGCTGGTTAAATAGTCTGTCAATTGGTTGGCCTTGTTCACCAAGTATCCGACACTAACCGTTGGAGTAGATGACTAACTGTTGGAGTAGATGGTTTATTGGCCTACCTGCAAGCTCCCAAATGAGGACGACATGGTACCTGCAATTGGATTGGGGGATCAGAGAAGCTGCCATATGGGCATGCGGAGAAGATGCCGCATGGGTGGATCTGTGTGGAGAGTTTCATCCACGAGGGCTGCAATGAGGTCAGCACATGGGCTGACATACAGGTAGCACGCTATAGCATATGATGTAATAAACAGAGCTGCCACAAGGGCAGTAGAGGCAAGCTTAAAAGAGATGTACATTGGCTGATGTATGAGCAGCGAGATCCAGTTGGAGACCTACTGTGTAAGCAGAGGATAGAGACCAGCAACAGTGGGCAGCAGATGGTCCATGTGTGGCTAGAGGTAGGGCTAACATGTGGGCTGGGAATGGTGGGCTGTTGGGCATCTGTGGCCCACTGATAGTTGGCAGTTTACAGACAGCCAGTCTGTCTGGTAGGTATGGTGGTCTGTGGAAAGTGGGTAGTTGGACTGCCATACGAGCATACACAATAGGGGTGTGATTCCATTCTGCATCATGGAGTGATTAGAGCTCAAGAGAACACAACTCCAGGAGGAATTGTTTTACAAACCATGCATGGAGCTCTGATGTGTGCTGCGTGAAAACAACTCCCACTTCAATGTTGCACTTCCCTTTGTGAAATTCAGCAACTTCTTTCTTCTTCTTAGATAATGGAAGCACCCTTGCCTTTCGTGGGGGAACCCCCCCCCACCCCCCCTTCCAAAACTCCGAGGAAAAAAAAACAAAAATGAAAGAAAAATAGGGTGAAATGAAGAAATGGGTATTCGATTACGAGGGTGGAGTGCAGGCAACAAAAATAAACACTACACGATCAGGACTGATGCATCACACCCCTGAGCATATCAATGAAAGAAGCACAGTTCAGGACTGGCAGTGAACAAAAGAAAACGATTGCTCGAATGTTGCAACCACAAGGCGAGAGAGATACATTATGCAAGGGAAGGCACAATAGAGAGAAGGAAGAAGGACAAAAGGATAGAAGGAAAGAGACGTTTGGCTATGGCGAAGTACTTGCCTATGGTTGATGAAAACGAGAGTGCAAGGCAATGGGAAAGCAAATGGGCATAGTGTAAGGAATGCCTAGAAATTATGTGATGTTGGAGAAAATTCATGAGTCCTATTTTCATGTTGGAGTCTCCCAAAATTTCTGTGCACAAATCATTAAAATTGGAGGGTCCCAAAGCTATAAATACTCGCCACCACAGGTTGGGAGCAACAACCCCAAAAAGCTTATTCCTCCAAAAAGTTTCATTACAAAAAATTTGGGCTAAAAATGTGGCTTGTGGAGGATAGTATGTGATATGATTTCTTTATTTTTTATTCAAAAGGCTGAAATTTTGATGTAAATCTCTTGTCCTAGCTTGCACTATCATATTTTTAGCTCTAACCACACTTGCAAACTAAACTTCTCAATCGGACATCAACCAAATCTCTTGCAATCAAACATTTCCTCACATAACCACCTTCTTATTAGATATCAATACTCCACTCTCGTGTAACTATGCGGGAACCAGCGAACTCTACTTGTAAGCCCCCCATATGAGGAGAAAGCATTTGAGTAGCTCGGTTATCCGGTAGGTCCTGGTTTGGATACCAGATGGGGGCTATGTGTGGCCTGATGGTTGGACAGCTTCAGATAGAGTTGGCACACTGCCAACTAGGCTACATGCAAGTGCGGGAACGCATTTCATGACTGACCGCACTGAGGGTAGACGGAGCATTTCTCGGGGCAGCCCACTCTCGGGCTGCGAGGTCTGTTTGGAGCCCCAGATGATCCCGGATGGTTGTGGGCCGGACGGAGACCGTAGGTTAGTTGCTCTATTTTGTGCCACGGTTCTATCGTGGTCGGTGGCTTATTTCGGGATCGACCTTCAGTCGGTCGGTTTGAGTGGATTGGGTCGGTCTCCCAATTGAGTCTAACCGACTACGACTGGTGGCTATATAAGAGTAAGCTCGTGAAGCCCATTATCATCACTAGCTACAGCAACCCTGATTCCTTAGCATCCAGCCTCCGTCCTCTATTGTTTTCAGCACGCAATCGAAGCTTCTCTCACAGGAGCGCACGGTTGGGAGGCAGCGCCATCTATTGTATCAGTTTTACAGTAATCAAATTTTTGATTCTCCATACTATCTGCTTTTCTCTCTTGCATACGAGATCCTGTTATCTGTTGAGCATAAACGTCGTATTGTTTTCTTATAGTCCTTTCCATCTTCGAAGTTTTTTTCTTCCCTCTCTCTCTTTTGGTCACCCTTTTATCCCCCCTTAGCCATAGACCTAATTTCTAATCTCTTCATTCTTTCAAGTGGAAAGTTCCACTCCTCAGCTTTGGGTAGGCTTTCCCATCATAATCTCTTCATTCTACATCTTTGTTGTTAGCTCCCTCCCTCTCCACCTTCATTCCTTCAAAAAGTTCAAAATTTTTGGGTGATGTGATCTATTCTTTTTTTGAACATGTCTTCTTCACAATCTCACCTTTTCTTCTCTCATCAACGTTTCCCTTTCCATTTCAGAGTATTTTTTGAGTCAGGAGACTCGAGACATTTTGGTTCTTTCTTTGATTTTGTCACGCATTTAATGTGGTTGTACAAAATGATTTAGCATGCCTCTGTCTTGGAGCAAATAGTACGACGAGATTCTTTGAAAGATGATGGAAAGATGTTTGATCTTCAAGCATTAGACATATTAGTGCATGAAAATTATCCTCCTTTCATCTATCTTTTGACGTTTGTAAACATTTGCATTTCTTCCATGCTTATTGTCTTTAGTTTGGTATGAGCATTTGTTTTGAATACATTCCTAAACATTTTGGTAGATTTTGCCTATCTACAAGGTTGCTTCATTGTTATGGGCATCTATAGGCCCTCGCATGGTTGCCTACGTGGTAATTTTGCATGCATGTAGCCCACGACATCAGGACACATCCAGCCTTATAGAAGTCATAGTGATTGCCATTTCACTTAAATTTTCATTCCTTTGTACTCAGCCAGGATGGCTTTAGCTTAGTCAGACAGACTCTTAGCCCTCATATTACGTTGGTGTCATAGCCTAGTAAATTCCTTGATGTTAGAAGGAGTTGCAACGGTCAAGGGAGTGGCATCTCCATGACTTTCCTTCAGCCTCATGACCTCGTGCTTGTTATGTTAGTATCAAAGCTTGAAAAGGAGATGGACATGGTCTCTATTCCAATTTCATCAAAATGTCATGGGCATCTACAATTGATGGCCTGGTTGCCTACTATGGTAATTTTGAACCCCTATAGCCCATACTAGCAAGACAAGTCCAACCATATAGAACTTTATGGATGATATAGCAGGCCAAATAATACAAAATTGTTGACTTTTGATCGACTTGGCCAGTAATCGACATTGACTAGTTGACCAAGTTCGGCTAGCGTAGACCTACAACCCATTAAAGAGGAGGCTTCCTCTCTTTATTTAGCATAATCTCTTTTACCAGTTGTAGTAGCCCTAGCAACAATAGCTTTGTCAATTCTAGGTTCAACATCCCCTACATAGGGTGATCAGCTTCAACATGTCTCACAATAGCCTTAGGTTCCCCTCAACATCCCTCGAGAGAACGCCTTGACTATAAGTTGATCACGTAGAACTTTCTACTACAACAACCTCTAGGTTAGCCTCAGTAGTCTCCATAGCAGTCTTAGTGAACTCAACAATCCTCCCATGGTGATGCCTTTCCTTAGTTAGCCTTAGCTTAGATGCAACCTTCAAGCATTAGCTCTAGCCCCTTGGTGGAACTCAATGTGTGGCCTCATTCCTCTTCATTTATTGAGGACCAACTATTGGAAAAGGGTATTTGGTGATTGCTAGGCCCAAAACATAAATAAGAAAGTATCTTAGCATGAACTCTGAGTTCATGTCTATTTCAATATGCTTTAGTCTCTCTCTCTCTCTCTCTCTCTCTCTCTCTCTCTCTCTCTCAGTTAGCATTTCTACGCTTTTGCACTCAGCTAGGACTAGCTTAGCTTACTGAGAGAGACTCTTATCCCTCATACCTATTACATTCATGGAGAAGGAAATACTAGATTCCTGCCACTATTAAAGTGTACTCATGTACTAGTAAAGTATGAGTATTTGTTTTGAATACACTTAGTTCATGCAGAATGAAGTGCACTATAGTCATTTCATTAGTGAAGTAGTGACAACTAGGAGATTCAAAGTTCTTATGATGTAATGTCAAGTGAATGCTCTCTTTTAATGTCAATTTCATAAACAAATTATACTCTTCCTAGTTTGATAAATATTTGGATAACATATACACATGTATTTTCTCTTATGTGATATGAAAATTGAATCGATATAGATTTCAAAATTTTATCGATGTTGAGGATGGTGTAAATTGCACCATACCTCGGGAAAACCTTAACCCTAACCCTAACCCTAACCCTAAGGGGTTCTCATCTTCATGTTCAATACACTCAGTGTATAGGTAGCTATATCATGTGCACTCCTCTCTCTCTCCCTCTCTCACTTGTGCTATCATGGTACTAGAGCACTAGGTGCTCCCAAGCCTTGCATTTCGTCAAGGCACTAAGCCCTCCATGTGTGACACATTCTTCAATCCTTGTGTGAAAGATTTTTGTTGAGAGAGAGTCCAAGACCTTGTTCCGTCAAGACCATGTGTTAGGAAGGTTGGTCAACTTATGCCACATGGCAACTCTGCACAGGTGACACCTCATCATGTTCCTGCTAGGCACACCTGTCTCTCCATAGGCACACAGTGTGTAAACAGCATCATGTGACCACCATTGCCATATCACACTGCCACCTCACCATAGGCCACATCATCATTTTTGGGCCTTATGGGATCAAAGTTTGGCCTATCCTTTCGAGGGTTGTATCTTTTGATCCAGAGGGAATTGTGGAGTGCTCCAAAAAGCAAAATTGCTCGCCAACTTGCGCTCTATGCACTAGATTTTACATCTGATATTTCCACATGTGCATCCTCATCATCAGAACCGCCTCTTGATCCATTGCAACGTACCCAACACTCCAAATGAATCCAAATAAAATCCTTTTGCTGCATTTGATGCTTCGACGCATAGTCTAGTTATAGACTACTCAGCCATAAAGGAGATCCAACTCCACAAAGCCAAGTCAGCTATTGCCACATTACCTAATTCGTTCCCATCGGTGTCAGTCCATGCGGTTCTATCATCGGTGTACACATTCACACATCTGACACCAGTTCTGTAATCTTGGCATTCGGCAGTTCATCACGATTGGCGACATTTGGCAGAGTTCTCCCTCTTGGATTCACGATGGTTGCATACTTCTTACATGCACATATGCCACCCATGTACAATCATTTTCATTGACTATTTTCGGCATTAGTTTCGTACACATACATCAGCCTTGTACAACCTTTTGGCTATCCCGACATGCAGTTCTCATCATTACATTACAGGCTTAATCCTTGGCACATTACAATTCTCACATGACTTGGTTTTGACAGTTTACCGTAAGCCCCCCAGTGGTAGCTCTCACACAGTGTTCTCATGGATAGACCCTCTCATCGGTACACAGGTAAGCCTCTTGCACAGAGCACCAGAATGCCTCTAGCATGGAGTTATTCTCGTCACACAGTTGATGATACACCAATCATGACTTTGGACGAGATCAGTGATTGGAAAGAGAATCTACTTTGACCATTCATTGTCGTAGGGTTTGTACCAGCCTACGATGCAAACTTGAGCTGCCTCGAGCCGCATTGGCCTTAAAAGATCATATTCAGATGCTTTGGATGTTAGCATGGATCAGTCCACAGTTTCTGATCATGCACCTTACATGGTGAGCCCTCAGCACGAGGCACATTTAACGATAAGTCCTCAATACGAGGCAGTCTCATTTACATCAGTACAGTCCGATTCCAGTGATGTACATCCATTACTTTTATGCATGGGTTTGACTCCATCTACTATCACATTAGATGTAGATACTCACCAGGAGCTCACCATTGATCATGCAATTTTTCAGCAGATAAATCCTTAGTACGAGGCACTCACATCTTTTGCTGCATGCAGAGATATATGCGACAGTGCATCCAGCTCTTCAGGTGATTCTATTCCAGCATCCATCATTGATTCTTTCACCTCTGACATAGAGCATATCTTGGACACAGTTTCCACGAGTAGTTTAGATCAACACATCAGTCTACAAGATAGTTCATCATCGGCTCAGTCATGCTACATTGCACCACCCTTGGATCCAGTGATCACCACCTCTTTTGATTAGCAGATCATTCCTCAGCATGAGGATACCTATGCATCAGTGCGGTCCTACCCAGTGCAGTGAACATCATCAGGTTTAGCCATAGTAGAACTTGAGGAGACTCAGTGTTTCATCATGGACTTATGGCTATCATTATACATTCCATACTTGATGCAGATCAATGGTTGGATCCATGACTTCAGATCAGTCCCTTCATTAGCATTTCGCTTTAGGGACATCTTATGCTTTTTCAGATCAGTCCCTTCATTAGCATTTCGCTTTAGGGGCATCTTATGCTTTTTCAGTTGTATATCAGACTTCTAGGCCTTTATACTGTCAACTCCACCTTGAGCCTATGATCCCATGCCGATGGATGTTTAGCCATACACACATCACACAACCTTTAGCTCATGACAGTTGAGCATACATGTTCGACAAGTTGCCATACCTTGTCATTTGTATGGGCCTCTTCTTCAGTAGAGTAGCATATTATACTTGCACCTTCGACCCTAGATTTTTGACCTCTGAATCACTCTGTCCACACCGACTATGTGATCTTCTTCGACCCTGCATCATTGACAAAGATTACATTACTGCAACATACCTAGCACATTGTTGTCAGTTCTTTTGGGTTGGTGACACCCTTCTATACCACAACCTTTCGGATCACGTCTTCATGGCTACACCTATCTTCACATCTGGATTCCTCTTCAAAGTAGATGCACAGTCCACAATGACTTATGACATGTTTAGCTTTGACATGTTCAACACGCAGTCATACATACTATTGTTCACGCAGTCATCTTTTGATCGACCAGTCTTTGATCCAGGTGGACCTGACTTTCTGCATATTTCCTTCCTCTTCCTTTCGGCCTATCTTCTGGGTTTCATTCCAAAGGCAAAGGACGTCTGACAACTTAAGATGGGGAAATGCACATCTTGTACAGGATCACATAAGTTGTACTCATTGTACATGCTTCTGCTTCATAGTCACTGTGCTCACATATGCACATACTACTCTGATTTCTTGTTACTTTTGGATGCTAGCATACACACCAAACAAAATCCACAAAAAGGTCTTGTACATGCACCCTCTACTTACCCAGTGCAATTTAAGAGGGGGTGTTGAGGATCTTGTAAATTGCACCATACCTCTAGGGCTTCAGGGAAAACCCTAACCCTAACTCTAACCCTAACCCCAAACCTTACCCTAAGGGATTCACATGTATATCTTCATGTTCATGTTCAATACACTCAGTGTACATCTAGCTATATCGTGTGCACTCGTCTCTCTCTCCCTCTCTCACTTCCGCTATCAGTCAAATCTAAAATAAAGAAAAAAAGATTCTCATACATACTCAAGTTTTAAGATGTAATGTTTAGTGAAACTCCACTTTTAAAGTCACTTTTATACAAACATTATAATATCTTTTAGACACAAACATTTGGATGAATTCTGAACATATGCACCCTTATTTCTCTTATGTACTTTGAGATGTTTTAGAGTTTATAAGCATGCTTTATCAAGGAAAATGGAGACTATTAATGAATAAGAAAAGTTTAGGAATGCACTACCATTGCAAAAAAGGTCTCCTCCCTTGCATTTGCACCACTCTCACCATCCAAGGTTTCTGTTGCAATAATTTGGTATGTTTCATTTATGCAAATCTACTTTAATTTGGACTTAATTTCATTTATGCATATTTATGTCATTTGTGTGATGTATTTAAGTTTCTGTCATTTTGTGCTAATATTTGTATTGTGGCATTCGGTGGTTGCTGAGATTTTTGGTTAGCTTTGTGTTTTTTCATGCAATTTATTATGCTTTGCACATGTTTGTTACTTTGACTCCATATTATTGTATAAAATTTTATATGTGGACCTTTGATTATTTGAGCTTAATTATATTTTTATTTAGAGGTTTTTATTTCATGTGACGAAGTTTGTGTGATGGTAAGAAGTTTGAGGTTTTTGTATTGTTTGTTCATGTATTACTATTTTTATATTAGGTAAAACAAGAGTAGGTGCTGGGAGTAAGAGAAAAATGGATATTTATTTTCAAAGTGATGTTGAGAATGACCTATATCTAAGAGGAATGAATCCTCTTTGGCAAGTAAATGTGATTTCAACGGTCTTTGAATACATATGGAGTTGTTAAAAGATATATTCTTTAGATCTAGTGGTCTTATAAAGCTCCACAATTTTGTGGTTTAACTATTCTATGAAGTGAGAGTAATCAGAAACCTATTAGAAATGTAGGAAAAAACATATGAAGATATGGCTAGATGGCAATATATATTTCTTATACATTCTTTAGGCTAGCCTCTTTTGAAGATTCATAAATCCATGGTTTTCCTGTGAGGGTGAGAATGGTTTGTTAGGATATTGTCGAATGGTTACAAGCTCATGGAGATAATGTTCTTCTTACCCACCATCAATTTTGGTCTTTTGAAAAATATGAAAAATTAAGAAGGCTAGAGGCTTGGAATCATGGCATATCATTTGTGCAATATCTAATTTCATGATGATTGAGAATGGAAGAGGGTATGCTAAGGGTAGATTGACTTTAAATGCTCATATGGAAGAGACTATTTTAAAAACACTTCACCTCTAAATGCAAAGCATAAATTTAAAAGAGGAGATTTCAAAGCACACTTTACCTCTAGATGAAAAGCACATATTTATATGAGGAGATTTCAAAATTGCAAAAAACTTACTACACATGAAAGACACTCCAACAATTGCACCCTTGTAGAAAAGGATAATACATCTAATGGATGAATTAGTTAAGGAAAGTGGCCATTGGAAGCATCAAGTAAGAGCTTTAGGGCAAATTTCGAACTTATCTTTGTCCATTCTCATGTTGTGGGAGAAATGTGGGAAAAAAAGCTAGAATTTTCTATACAACATCCCAAATTTAGTTCAATTAGATAAAATATAACATTTAATTCCAATGCATTAAGTTATGGAACATTCACTACAACTATCATACAAGGAGTGCATGATATACAAATGTAAATATGAGGGCAAATCGGCTCATATTTGAGAGAGTTAAACTTAAGCATGGCTTTTTATTGGGCTAGAGGTTAAGGACCCACTGTCAATGCTAGTAGTTGATAAAACTCACATGCTCTCAATTTGAGTAGGGGAACTCGTTTTGGTGATCCTCAACATGCTTGCGATATAGTAAATATGGAACTACATAATGGGGGATGGAGAAGATTGGGCTAATGGAGGACAAATTTGTGACAGATGTTTGAAAAGTGTTGCAAGCCATGGTTGAGTTTTATGACAAGGCTCGTCGAAGAATGCAATGGGAAACTAAAAGATTTGCATAAAACTTGATGAAATTGAGATGGAAAAAGGTCAAAAACTAGAAAGAGATAGTTTAACACTAATTAATATAATTTGGGGCACATTCATGACCTAAAGTCATTCAGTGTTCAATAAGAACCAAAGATTTGGTGCCTAGCTGCATTTGAAATAACATGGATTTTATTTTTTGATTTGTATGATTGGATAATAACCAACGATTCCTAATGTGATAAAAGGACACAAAAATAGTGAGCTACTTAATGTTGAAGGCTATGTAGGAACACCATCTAGTTGCTAATTTGAAACGATAAGATACATGTATGGTGTTTCACATGGAGAAAATGGAAAGTATTATTGCCTTTTTTTATTGGGAGAAAGAGTAATAAAAGGGAAAGGTAAGGTTGTAAAGACAGACATGTATGTTTTAGTAGAGTTGAAAATATAAGCCACCAATCCGTGCTCTTGTAGAAAAGGATAAGGCTTGGAGACTGATCTTGGCTATCCACATACACTTTTGTGCACTTCACGCTATCATAAGGATAATCAAGAGGCCTTTTTTAGTTGTACATAGTTATCCATATGAGAAAGAGAATAAAAAAATCATTAAAAGAATTGAGAAGGTGCTTTCAGATATGGGATTGGATTTTGACCAAGTAATGATGACAGAAGATGAAAAAACATTAGGAGAATTAAGAAATCTAGACCAAGTGTTGGTGATCTTAAATCTTTGAGACAAAAAAAAAAGACAAACTAGTCAGAAAAGGTTGGAGTGTGATTAGCACAGTGTGATTAGCACTTGATATCTTAGTACCTCTATTATATAAGAAAAGATTTAAGGACATTGATGTAAAGACATTTTTAGGCACTGTGAATAATTCTTCCCTCGATTGCATGGGGAAAGGAAGCTTCACACAATACATGTGAAGTTGTTTTTGTGAAGATTGTGGGAGAGAAGGAAGGAGTCTCACTTGCGGCTTTCTCACATACACAATAGGGGAATACACACACAGGTGGAGGCTAAAAACAGTTTTCCTCTTCTTAGTTGTGAAAGCCAAAAGAACTCTAGTACAAAGAAATAGAAGAACCCTATATGTGGGTCTCAACCAAACTCAACTAACTAAGGTGGCATACTAACTGAGCCACGAACTAGAGTACGTAAGGATAGTTGTCATCCAGCTATTATTTATGGGCAGTGTACCAACCGCATCTGCAGCTAACAAGTCGGTGACATAAATGCACAACGGTCACCCTGGCATATCACGAGTGGAGCTCGATATCTCAACACTCCTCCTCGAGCTCAATCCCAATTCCTACACCCCAAGCAGGTCTCTGAACTTGCGCAGCTTCTCTGTGCCCAATGCCTTCATGAATATGTCAGCTGCCTGATCCTCTGTGTTGACATAAACTAGATCAATAAGACCTAGTAAAACCTTCTCCCACACATAGTGATAATGCACCTCAATGTGCTTTGTTCTAGCATGATAGATTGGGTTATTTGCTAAGTGTATATTGCTCATGTTGTCACAATAAATGACAACTGGCCCATCTGTAGACTGATGCAAATCATAAAGTAGCTTATGCAACCAAGCTACCTCACATGCAGCCATTGTTGCACCCCTGTACTCAGCCTCTGTGCTTGACAATGCAATTGTAGGTTGTTTCTTGCTACTCCAAGTGACTACAGCACTCCCAAAAGAGAACACATATCCACTAGTAGATCGTCTATCTGAAATACTACTAGCCCAATCAGCATCAGTGTATCCATGCAACTGTATCTGAACCCCAGCCTCATAAAATAGTCCATACTACAATGTGGACTTCACATACCTGAGTATGCGTCTAGCCGCATCCAAATGTGGTTTCCTTGGAGCCTGCATAAACTGACTTACCAATCCAACAACATAGCTCAAATCTGGCTTGGTAATAGTCATATAAATCAAACTTCCTACTATGCGTTTGTACATAGTAGGGTCTTCTAGAAGCCCACCTGCATATGTGCTCAACTTCACATTCTACTCCAAAGGAACTAAAATAGGCTTACAGCCTGTCATCCCATATTTGGATAGCATGTTCTGAATATGCACAATCATACAATCTGAAATACTGATAGATAGCCAGAACATAACTTTTCTGGCTCTCTCATGCCATCCTTTAAATGCTTGCATTTCCTGTTGATTGGGAACATTAAGAAGAACTGGTTCTTCTTCATTTCTTGTAATGAACTCCCAATAGGCTTTTTCCATAAGGAAATTCGTCATTCTAAACTTCCATGCTTGGAAGTTGTTCTTGTCAAGCTTTACAGTGACAATCTGTGAAAGAGAATGAGACGCCATTACAGAACACTACAAAATATTCTGTCACTACAAAAAACATAGCTTCTGCCTCACACGAGCAAATCTGAAAAACTGACGAAAGTGGTATTTGACCACACAGTCACTTCCTAGTGACAATTTTGCATCAACAGGCAATAAGGATGATTCCGTAACTCCCAATATCTCTGCGTACAGGCATATGATGCAATTTCTGTGGCAACTTTTCACCAACCTACAGAGCAGTGGTCGTACAACAAAAACAGGGCCTTTTTCTCAGTGCTTGTAGAGAACTTCGGCCTCCAAAACGGGCCCCGAAATGGCCTCGAATAAAAAAAATAAAGTCACGAGAGGCTTTGTCCTATCTCGCAGCATATATTGCCCTCTCGCCACACTGCGAAGGGCGTCTCAATCTGAGACAATGCACTCTCTCACTTTCTGGTTGTGCTACCTGCAGAGATTTGCTCCCAAACTCGAAAAAGGAAAGCAACACTAGTCCTCTTACTAGGACACTGCAAACTTGGTTTGCTTTCTTAAGCTCCTTACCACGAACGAGGCTCTGATACCATGTGAAGATAGTGGGAGACAAGGAAGGAGTCTCACTTGTGGCTTTCTCACATACACAATGGGGGAATACACACAAAGGTGGAGGCTGAAAACAGTTTTCCTCTTCTTAGTTGTGAAAGCCAAAAGAACTCTAGTACAAAGAAATAGAAGAACCCTATATGTGGGTCTCAACCAAACTCAACTAACTAAAGTGGCATACTAACTGAGCCACGAACTAGAGTACATAAGGATAGCTGTCATCCATCTATTATTCATGGGTGCTGTACCAACCACATCTGCAGCTAACAAGTCGGTGACATAAATGCACGAGTGGAGCTCGATATCTCGACAATTTTTGGTGGTTTTTAAATTGTTTCATGATATTATGGGTTTTCACACATGCTATTCTAGTTTGTACATTGCAAGCGCATTTTTCATGCTCATACACCATGCATGGCTAGCACTATGGAAGACTTGGATTTGATCAACCCAAGGCATGGAGAGATATCATTAGAAACCGTGGTGTGCATATAATTGGGCCACTCAACATTGAGTAGCAAGACTAAAAGTAATCCCATGGTGCAATTAGCTCAATGGTGGTATATGTAAATTGAAATAAGGGATGTTGCGATGCTAGCATACAAATAACCCTTGGTGTCCCAAGCTATGGGAGAGGTAAATGTAGAGAAAATAAGGAGAGTCTATAATTTATCGTGGGTAGATGAGCATGCAACTCATTGTAGGGAGACCTGTGGTATGGATATAGTCAAATGATTCATGATGGTAGTAGGAAGCCCATGTAAGTTATTCATGTTGGAGGTGCAAATCTCTCATGGACAAAGGGGATAAGAAGAAGGAGAAAGGGTTGAATTATCCCACATACAAAGGTGTGTGGAAGATGAAGGGACATAAATAGTCCAAGTTACCCCTCCTATCTTCAATTCCCCCAAGCTTGCCTTTTGTGGAGGTTGGAGGGCTGGCTAGGCAAGGGTGCCTTATGGCAGGGGTGGGGACCTGCCATACACACATGCCAGAGCCTCCGTAGTGGCCATGAAGGTTGTGCACTTCCGTGAGGTGCTAGCGGTCTTGGCGGGGGGCACGCTAGGCACATGCTCTTGGATTCTAACATGGTATCAGAGCCCGGGTTTGATCCCCGGCCACCTCTCTCCATGATCGATTGGAGGGGGGTGTTGGAGGTGCAAATCTCTCATGGACAAAGGGGATAAGAAGAAGGAGAAAGGGTTGAATTATCCCACATACAAAGGTGTGTGGAAGATGAAGGGACATAAATAGTCCAAGTTACCCCTCCTATCTTCAATTCCCCCAAGCTTGCCTTTTGTGGAGGTTGGAGGGCTAGCTAGGCAAGGGTGCCTTATGGCAGGGGTGGGGACCTGCCATACACACATGCCAGAGCCTCCGTAGTGGCCATGAAGGTTGTGCACTTCCGTGAGGTGCTAGCGGTCTTGGCGGGGGGCACGCTAGGCACATGCTCTTGGATTCTAACAATTCATCTCAAAAAATTTCATTTGATTTGAAATTTGTAGAAAGATTGATATCTTTTTTTGAATGTAGGAGCATTCATAGGTTGTTTGCATTGGTTAGTTTTTAGATTTGACATGCCTTTTTTTTTTTGTAGGATTGGACAGAGTTTGAGTTTTTCTAATTTGAAACTATTAAAAAAAAATCTATTTTCCTAAAATTTAAGGTTTTAGCCTTTTATTAAAATTCATTTGCATCATCTTAATTTCATGTTTTCTTCATTTCCATCCACTCCATTCAACACTTTTTATCTTGCACATTCACTCCCCTCTCCACGTACTCATCATTCACATCATTCTCATTACACTTTCAACAAATGAAGCACATAAGAAACTAAAAGCTTAAAGCGTTTGACAAAGTAAATGTGATTCCATTTATATTTTTCAAATAAAAGTAGATACTTCTTCTATTAAAAATATAAAGAGTAGGACAAAATATTGTTGAGTCTCTCTCTTGCTTCACTGTGTGCCAGCAAAACTTTGAGCTTAGAAATAGGTTCAAATCCTTCTTTGAATTCAAAGACCTCTCAACATCTACTTTCCTTTTCTTGAACACTGTGTGCGCATACTATTATATGAAGAGAATCTCCTTTTCCAAACTCACTTGCATGCTAATAGTGTTTCCCAATCACCATACCCTACGATGTTTCACAAGATGATGTTCAACATCTCTTTACAAGGAAATATATAACAATTTATAGAAAGAGAAAACATATCACTAAAACAGTCAGATACTACTGAAGTAGGTTCTTCAATGCCTCAATCCTAGACTTCAATTTTATGCATAAAAAAGAATTGAATACAACTTAGCTTTGAGAGGAGAAGGTGCTTTGGGTCTTCTGGACATTTTTAGTCAAATTGCTACCATTCTTCTTCTCAATCGTCAACATTGCATTGGTTGATTGTTGCTTTCTCTGACTATGCTACACAACTAGATTGCTATGAGCTTTACATCACAACTTAGCTAAGAGAGGAGCATGGGTGCTTTTGGAATTTTGAACCTCTTAAGTCAAGTTGCTATCTCAATCACCAACATTGTGTTGGCTGATTGGTTCTCACTCTAAGTCTGCTACACGATTGGATTGATGTGAGCCCTCATCCTTATTTTTGGACTTGAAAGCTCTTGACTTGATCCAAGTGTGATCCAAATTATGACTCAAATATTGAGATTCCTTGGTCAACTTCTCATTATAATTAGACGACTACTTTTCCAAAACATGGATCCTTTGTCCTCTTATGATATGCTCTCATTTGGCCACCTAAAAGTACAAGTCTTCATTGTAAAATCTTGTCAAAGACTTACACAATGATGGTCAAATGTGCTAAGCTTGGGTCTCTACCTATTGGAATCAACATGACATCTTGGCATTGCTCCAGCTCTCCTTGTTGTTTGTAGATAGTCCTCAATGTTCTTTTATATTTCGTCTCACTAAACCTACTTGCTAGTGATTTGAATTGCTCAATCAACTGATCCTCCTACTCCTCAAATATTGAACACTACACTCATACACTTCCACTATGTTCTCCACCTCTTAGATTTATTCCCTATAGGAATATGGCTAATTATCTTCACTCGATTCATCCTCCTCATCCTCATGCATTTCCTCTTCCTTAGGGAGGTCTCTAGGAGGGACTCCCATCTTTGTTTGGCATGGGAAGGGATTTTGTAGCAAGAATAGAATCTTTATGGGAAGTAGAGACTCTTGATCTAGTTTGTGGGAAGTAGATTAGAATCTTTGTGGAAAGTAGGGACTCTTGATCTAGTTTTGAGAAAATTTGAGTGTTGTGCTAGAGCCTAGAAAGGTCACCTTATGTGATACTGGGACATCCTCCATTGAAATCTAATCTTTCGGAAGTAGAGACTTTTGATCTAGTTCTAACTACTATGTTGGAGGCCACAGAGGCAAGGACATCCTCCTTTGGAACCTAAGAGGTGAATCAACATCCTCTTTTAAAGGTGGCGAGCTAGGAGATTCCCTTTCAGATGTTGGTGGTGGTGCTAAACATGTTTGGGTAGAAGGTCTTCTTTGACTAAGTTGCCTTTGCTTTGGTATTGTTGGAGGAGGAACTGAGGCATAGTAATCACTTACATCAATGGTTTTAGTTACATTGCTTGACCTTGAAGATCTTGTCTATGCTAGATGCTCTGACATCAAATTGTTGAGATATCGAGCTCCACTCGTGATATGCCAGGGTGACCGTTGTGCATTTATGTCACCGACTTGTTAGCTACAGATGCAGTTGGTACACTGCCCATGAATAATAGTTGGATGACAGCTATCCTTATCTACTCTAGTTCATGGCTCTCAGTTAGTATGCCACCTTAGTTAGTTGAGTTTGGTTTGAGACCCACATAAAGGGTTCTTCTATTTCTTTGTACTAGAGTTCTTTTGGCTTTCACAACTAAGAAGAGGAAAACTGTTTTCAGCCTCCACCTTTGTGTGTATTCCCCCATTGTGTATGTGAGAAAGCCGCAAGTGAGACTCCTTCCTTCTCTCCCACTATCTTCACATGGTATCAGAGCCTCCTTCTGGTAAGGAGCTTAAGAAAGCAAACCAAGTTCGTAGTGTCCTAGTAAGAGGACCAATGTTGCTTTCCTTTTTTGAGTTTGGGAGCAAATCTCTGCAGATAGCATAGCCAGAAAGTGCGAGAGTGCATTGTCTCAAATTGAGACGTCCTTCGCGGTGTGGCGAGAGGGCAATATATGCTACAGGGCAAAGCCTCTGGTGACTTTATTTTTCTGATTCGAGGCCATTTTGAGGCCCGTTTTGGAGGCCAAAGTTCTCCGCAAGCACTGAGAAAAAGGCCCTGTTTTTGCTGTGCGACCACTGCTCTGCAGGTCGGAGCTCAAGAAAGCAAACCAAGTTCGTGGTGTCTTGGTAAGAGGACTAGTGTCGCTTTCCTTTTTTGAGTTTGGGAGCAAATCTCTATAGGTAGCATAGCCGGAAAGTGCAAGAGTGCACTATCTCAGATTGAGACGCCCTTCGCGATGTGGCGAGAGGGCAGTATATGCTACGGGACATTTTGGGGCCATTTCGGTGCTCGTTTTGAAGGTGGAAGTTCTTCGTAGGCACTCAGAAAAAGGCCCTGTTTTTGCTGTGGGACCACTGCTCTGCAGGTCGGTGAAAAGTTGCCGTAGAAATTGCATTGTATGCCTGTGCACAGAGATATTGGGAGTTGCAGAATCATCCTTGCTGCCTGTTGATGCAAAATCATCACTAGGAAGAGACTGTGTGGTCAAATACCACTTTCGTCAGTTTTGCAGCTCTGCCTGTGAGAGGCAAAAGCTGTGTTTTTTGCAGTGTTCTATAATGGCGTCTGATTCTCTTTCACAGATTGTCACTGAAAAGCTTGACAAGAACAACTTCCAGGCATGGAAGTTTAGAATGACGAATTTCCTTATGGGAAAAGGCTATTGGGAGTTCATTACAGGAAATGAAGAAGAACCAGTTCTTCCTAATGTTCCCAATCAACAGGAAATGCAAGCATTTAAAGGATGGCATGAGAGAGCCATAAAAGTTATGTATTGGTTGTCTATCAATATTTCGGATTCTATGATTGTGCATATTCAGGATGCAAGTATGCCAAAGGAGGCATGGGATACTTTGGCAAAAATGTACAGCACAAATATGCAAGCCAGGAAAATGCAGCTCAAGCAGGAGTTGCACAATGTGCAGAGAGAAAATATGAGCATCAATGACTACCACATGAAGGTGAAGAAAATTGCAGATGCACTTGCTTCCATTGGTTCGCTAGTGGAAGATGATGATTTAGTTTCTATGACCTTGAATGGTCTAGGAAAGGATTATGCACAGTTTTGGACATCCATTGCCGCCCATGAAAAATTTCTTGATTTTGAGTTGTATGCTCTTCTAATTTCTGAAGAGCAGAGAAATGGTGGTGCATCTTCTTTAGGAGGAACTTCAAAAGAAACTATCTTCTACTCAAATGTTGGAAGAGGTAGAGGCAGAGGTAGAGGAGCCTGATCTGGAGGCCGTGGTGGAAATCAGAATATGCAGCAAACTCAAGAAAACCAGTCCTTTGGAGGAGGACGTGGTAACTCTAGAGGCAGGGGGAGCCAAAGAGGCCGTGGTGGATGGCAGGGAGGTCAAAATGCAAACAGTAATGTTGAATGCTACTATTGTGGTAAAATGGGTCATATGGCTAAAGACTGCTACAAAAAGGAGAATGGCATTATGAATGGAAAATTGCAGCAAGGCAATTATGCATCCTCTAGTAGACAGGGTGATGACAGAAATGAGCATTTGTTTATGGTGCAGCACATGACCAATTCTGTGACAAGTGCAGAAGAAAGAAATGCTGTGTGGAATGTTGACTCAAGTGCGTCAAACCACATGATAGGTCATGCAGAATGGATGCAGGATGCAAGAAAAATGGAAAGACTAGGATTTGTGGAGACTGGTGATGATACTGCACATCCTATTGTGCAGATTGGTGAAATTCCTTTGTCTATGCAGGATGGGAAAAAGAAATACCTGTCTGATGTATTTCATGTCCTGAACATCACCAAGAACCTAGTTTCTGTTGGTCAAATGGTTGAGCAGGGCTTGCAGGTCAGATTTAATCCTCATGGATGCTTTGATGAGGATATGAAAAATAATGGTCGCTTGATAGCAAAAGGAAAGAAGAAGGGTAGGATGTTTACATTGGATGCGAACATGCCTGAATTGAGTGCAGCAATGTTTGCACATGGGACCAGTGTAGTTGCAGATATTGATATCTGGCATAAACACATTGGTCTTGTTAATGTACAATGACTTAAATCAATGCAGGCTCAAAACATTGTTGCAGGATTGCCTAAATTCAAGGTTGCATAAATCCATAAGGTTTGTGAAGCCTATCAATTTGGAAAACAGGCAAGGAAACCATTTCCTAGGCATGTTCAAGAGAGTAAGAAGCCATTGGAATTAATCCACTCTAATGTGTGGACTACTAAAGCTACATCTATTAGAGGTTGTCATTATTTTGTCACTTTTATTGATGACTACAGTAGAAAAGTTTGGGTGTATTTTATGAAAAAGAAAAGTGAAGTGTTTGGGCACTTTAAAGCTTTTAAAGCTATGGTTGAAAAAGAAACAGGCTTGCAAATAAATCATCAGCATATGCTTGTGCCAAAAAAGATGCAGCCCCAGGGATTTTAAGACCAGTCATCTGTTTAGTGTTTGTAAGGTGATCAAGATACATTAAGAGGGGATGGGTCGCAATGGCATAGAAGAGAGCACTAAGAGGGCAGCCCTGTCTAACTGATCTACCCAATGTCCATGACTGAGATAGATGACCCCCAAGAATGCACTGAGAAGTGGAGCTAGAATAAAGCCAGTAAACTGCATTTGCTATCTTTGGACCAAAGCCCAACTTTGTCATGATTTGAGAGATAAATCCCATTGAACAGTGTCAAATGCCTTAGCAATATCTACCTGCAATATGAGCACATGTTGATGCGAGTACTTAGCATATTCAATTGCAGTCAATGCATTGGAGATATTGTCATGGATTTGTCTTGTGGCACAAACCCATACTGATGAGGATAAAGGCCCGCATTCAGTATCCCGTGGAGCCTATACACAATCATTTTGGCAATGAGTTTGTAAACTACAAGCATCAAAGTAATAGGCCTCCAATTTGACATATGGTCACACAGATGTTTTTTGGGCACAAGTTTGACTATGCCATGCTTCCAAGAGTGCGGTAACTGATTTTCTTGCCAGGCAACATTGATCATTTGCAAGAGGACATCTTTCAAATCATCCCAAAAAGAAATATAAAATTCCACCGTAAGGCCATCCCAGCCAGGGGACTTGTATTGGCTAAGATGGAACAATGCGTTATGAAGCTCTGTATCAGTAAAAGGTCTCTCCAAGGTAAGAGCATCATCCATTTCCACTATTTCAGAAACGTAGCCATGCTTAGCCTCTAGCCTTTGGTCTTGATTTCTTTTTCGGATAATACTACACATCTACACATCATAGAAGTCAAAACAAATATGACATTCGTCGACTGGATCGACAATATCAAAGTAGACATATCAACATACATACTAGCACTATGATCACAAATAGGAAAACCAACCCTATTCTTGAAAAGAGAACCAAAGGACATTTTCATAAATGTTTTCAATCCAAAGATGAGCTTCTTATTGTAATCAAATATAGACATATAGTACATTATGGATCCATACATAGCCATAGCATACTACTCTTCATACATCACAAAAATGAACAATACAATAACAAGCAATCTCCTAACATACAATTAAAACTTGCATACATGGTAATAGTATGCATATGATAGACTACGAAGAATGGGAAATACTTTTTCACATGCTTAGTAGATGAGTGCACAATTGGATTCTTTCATTACTTTGTCTTTGCCATTACATAGAATAGTAAGGAACTTCTATTTTATAAACACAAACAAACAAGAAAATAGAGCACTCATCCTTAAGAAAACAACAACTGCAATGCATCCTCAGTGAGTCCACCGACATAACGAGCGAAACCATCATCAATGAAGATACAAGAAGAAAATACATGGATAACATTTGCCTCGCAACATTTGCAGTAGAATATAACTATGACAATGGCAGCATTAAGAAGAGATGAAGATTAAGAATTATAAGATTTGTGAAGTTCAACATAGCGAAAGACCTAGAGAATTACTATCATGGATAGGTACTGTTATATTACCCTTTCAAATATGATGAATTTCATGAATTGTCAATACATGAATCTCGGCAAGAAGCCTACAATTCTTGGCATGAGATTATACTATGAAATAGAGCTTTATATACACAAGATGACAACAATGAACAAAAAGCTTAAGAGCATGATATCCAACCCAGGAATAACAATGACACTGAGATGGCTGAAAAGAAAAAAGGATTTGTCCGACAAAAAAAATTCAGCCTTTTTCTGCTTATAGTCCAAGGTTGATTACAATTTTACAATCAAACTCTTTTACATGTAGATAATGAATGAATGCATGTATCAATGTTAGCTTACATAAGAAAAGTAGCTTACAACATAAATAGAATCACAGTAGACTCTGCATTAGATTTTCCATTACAAACAAAAAACTTAACCTCCCTCTTGAGGAAAAAGCTTTCAAAGAAGTTGTTGCCATCGTTGTCCAAAACTAGGTCATCATCATTATGATGGTGATCTGTTGTATTGCGGACTAGATGAGGATGAGGGTTTTAATGAAGTGGAGAAGGTGGATTCGATGAGGAGGGTTGTCATAGATGCCAGCTAGATTGTAAATGCATGCACACTTGTCGAGTGATTGAGTGCCCTTTGGTCCAAAAGTTAACTTGTGTGCGTTATCAGGGGTAGAGATATGTTATTAATTTGGGGAAATTTGCACTAGAAAATGTGCCTAGGCTTGTCCCCCTTGAGAGTGGGAGTGTTGAGGGGGTTAAAGGCCACTGTACCTTAACCCCGGTTATGTACAATACTCAAACACATATATATATGCATAAAAGATTAGGGTGTCCTGCAAAACTTGTGTGGCTCTCTCTTTTGGCTCTCCCTCTTTCTCACCTTCTTCCATTCCACTTTCGTTGTTGAGATCTCTCAACTGGTATCAGAGCATAGGTGCTCTAGCTGAAGCCCAAGTGTGAGCCTAAAGCCTGAAGTCTGCCACCGATGTAGCTCTGTGGGAGGAAGGGGAAGCTCTATTAGGTGACTTTACCTACATCCTAGTGTGCAGAGACCTTACAAAAACCTTTGGAAAGTTCTCTGAATGATTTTGGAGAAAAAAAGACGTTTCTTGATGATTCCCTGTTCCTTTTAAGATGAAATTGAGAGTTCGGAATGACATGCAAAGGCAACCATTACCTGCTTTTGGTGTCCATTGCACTTTGGGATTTTGAAAAACCCTTCATTCTTGAATTTGGGATAATTTCAACGGATTTGTGACTCACTGTCTCTACTTCAATGTTTTTATGCCAGTGTGTTGGAACTCAAGTTTGAAGCAACCATTCACAGATCTATCAGTTTCAGTGGACTCAGGAGGTTCTAAAAATTATGTTTTCTCATCATCTGCACTTCGGTGATGTTTACAAATAGGTCTATTTGCAAAAATGTTTTATGATCCGTGTGTTGGACCCGGTGATTGGGACCACGGTTTTCAAAACCGTCTGTTCCATTGCATTTCGAAGGTCCAAAAACCCCTACATGTCAGCTCTTGTGTAATTACATGGAGATTTGGAAAAGCTTCGTCTCTCTGAGATGGCAAATCATCTGTTTCTTTGCTAAAAATTCATTCAAAGTTTCAAACCTTTGTTTTTTTCACTATAGGTCAATTGCAAGGTTTGACTCCTCATTTCCCATTCATCGGTTGGGATTTTGGAGTTCCAGCAGAAGAGAGATATTTGTAGATTTTCTTGTTGAGTCTGATTATGTAGTGATGCCCATGTTTTGAGGCATCTCAAGACCTCTTTTTAGTAGCGGTCATTGTCATGGGGCTGTGATTTTTGGGACATACCTTATGCAAATTGGTTATAGTCTGAGCCATGTGCACTCATTTGTGGTTTGTATTGGGTTG
The DNA here is from genome assembly GCF_047967505.1 of Dipteris shenzhenensis. Classification (NCBI taxonomy): domain Eukaryota; kingdom Viridiplantae; phylum Streptophyta; class Polypodiopsida; order Gleicheniales; family Dipteridaceae; genus Dipteris; species Dipteris shenzhenensis. The sequence goes on along the minus strand of NC_141596.1, from coordinate 5,495,797 downwards.
CAATCGATGCTTTACAAGGCATTTGGATTCATTGCAATCCTTGTTAGATGCACTGATAGGCCCAAATTCCCTTGTGGGATGCTTCATTGATGGACGTTTAGCACACATATGCTATTTTATGCAGAGGGACAACTTTGACACATTGCAGTAGTGCTATGCTCTCTTGGATGAGACATTATTGATGCTTATACCCATGGATGGTATTTATGCTTGAGGCATTTGGCTCTTATTAGCATTGGGTTTGGCATTGTTTTGTCATTGTAGGTTGACATTTTCTTTTGTGCCAGATTGCTCATATGGATGCATAGTATATGCACAAGAGTCAGATGCATTTTTTTGCTTTGAGCCTTGAGTTTTGGTAACACTATCTTTCATTAAGTCATACATATTTGGGTGCAGTTGGTATTTCATGTGATTTCTCTCTTATAAGTACTAGCATTTGGAATTTTTCTTTATTTGCATCATGGCATCCTCTTCCATGTCTGAAAAAGGAGTTTTTCAGCATTAAAAAATTTGATGGGACAAACTTTTCTTTTTTGAAAGATTAGATAAGGGATGTGCTTATTCAGAAGAAGTAGATTAAACCCTTGGCAGGGATAGAAGCTAAGCTTGCAGATATGTCTGAGGATAATTGGAATTGTAAGAAAATAATACGTCTGTGCTCAACAGATAACAAGATCTCGTATGCAAGAGAGAAAACAAGATAGTATGAAGAGAATTTGATTACTATAGAACTGATACAATAGATGGCGCTGCCTCCCAACCGTGTGCTCCTATGAAAGAAGCTTCGATGGCATGTTGGAAATAGTAGAAGATGGATGTTGGATGCTAAGGAATCAGGGTTGCTGTAGCCAGTGATGAAATGGGCTTCATGAGCTTGCTCTTATATAGCCACTAGTCGTAGCCGCTTAGGCTCAATTGGGTGGCCGACCCAGTCCACCCAAAATGGTCGACTAGGGGTCGGTCTTGAAATAGGGCACCGACCATACGATAGAACCGGTGCGCAAAAATCAGAGCAACCCGAGATGGTTTCTGTTCGGCCCAGAGCCATTCGGAATCATCTGAGGCTCTAAACGGGCCCCGCAACTCGAGAGTGGGCTGCTCGAGAAATGCTCCATCTACCCTCAGTGCGGTCAATCAAGGGATGCCTTCCCGCACTTGCATGTAGCCTAGTTGGTGGTGTGCCAACTCTATCTGAAGCCATCTAGCCATCAGGCCACACATGGCCCCCATCTGGTGTCCAAACCAGGACCTACCGAATAACCGAGCTACTCAAATGCCTTCTCCTCATATGGGGGGTTTACAAGTAGAGTTAGCTGGTTCTCGCATAGTTACAAGAGAGTGGAGCATTGATATCTAACACCCCCCCTCAATGTCCACCCGCAAGTGAACTTACTTTTTCGGCCCAATGCCAAGTCAATGAAGATGCCTCTCCAGCAAGTCTCTTCCAAGAGCCTTCGTGAAGATGTCTGCAGCATTCTCTGTAGTCAGACAATACACCAAGTAGACCTCTCCATCCATGATGAGCTCGCGTACAGAGTGAAATTGAATCTCAATGTGTTTTGTGTGAGCTTGGAACACCGGGTTCTTTGCAATCGCCATGCAACTCTGATTGTCACATGATAATTGCGTAGGCTTGTTCTGCACTGCACCCATGTCCCCCAAAGTCCTCCTCAATCACACTGCCTCACAAGAAGCAAAGCATGCAAATTTGTACTCGGCCTCGGTAGAAGAAAGAGCAACTGTGGGTTGCTTCTTGCTGACCCATGACACAACTCCAGATCCAAGTGAGAAATAGTACCCTGTCACTGATCTCCTGCTATCCACGTCTTGCCCATTCCGAGTCATAGAATCTGGTCAAGATGTTGCCCTTGGTATAGATGATGCCATAATCAAGTGTGCCTTTGATGTATTTCAACACTCGCATCCCTACCATCCAATGGTTCTCTCGGGGCTTATTGGAAAACCTAGTTAGTACACCAGTCGCAAAACTGATGTCCGGCCATGTGTTGCACAGGTAAATCAAGTTGCCCACAAGCCTTCTGTACTTCGCTTCATCCACCAGTGGTGATGAATCTTCGTTTGAGAGCTTCGCATCAACCTCCATAGAGGTACCAACTGTCTTGCACTCAGCCATGCCAAATGCCTTCAATATCTCTCCAGCATACTTCAGCTGTGAAATGAAGATCTATTTCGGCTCCTGCCAAACTTCAATCCCCAAACAAAAATGCATCAGTCCGAGGTCTGTCATTTCAAACTCTCTTCCTAGCAAATGCTTCGTCTGTGAGATCTTCTCATGGTTCCTTGTTATGACAAGGTCGTCCACATAAAGGACCACAATCATACACCTGCCTCCTTCTCTAAAGATATAAATTTGCATCATATGGGCTCCTCTTGAACCCATTTTTCAAAAAGTAGGCATCAACTCGCTGGTACCATGCTCGTGGGGCCTCTTTCAGCCTGTAAAGTGCCTTCTTCAGTTTGCAGACTTTACCTTCTGAATCGAGGATCTTAAAACCTGGTGGTTGTTCCACGTATACCTCCTCCTTGAGATCTCCATTCAGAAAGGCATATTTCACATCCATCTGAAACACGTGCCAACTTCCCTAGGCAGCTAAAGCCAAAACACTACGAATTGTGGTTAGTCGAGTTGTGGGAGCAAAAGTATCTTGATAATCAAAACCATGTACCTGTGCAAATCCTTTTTTCATGAGCCAAGCCTTGTACTTATCCAACGTCAGACTTGTACTTGGTCGTGTATACCCACTTGGTTCCAATTACCTTGCGTTTTGGTGGTCGATCCACAAGGTCCCAAGTGTTGTTCTTCATTATGGAGCCATACTCCAACTGCATAGCCTCCATCCACCTATCATCGCCCTGTGCCTCTTCAAGACACTTGGATTCATTAGCATGGATCACTTCTGTCATCAAAGCATAGTTGACCAAGTGTTCATGCACCCTTCTTTGCTCCTCTAATCTCTTGGACCAGTGGTGTTCGAATGGTTCCTCCTCAATGGCTAGAGGTTCTCTACCATCCAAAAGCTACTTTACCCACTTTGGGAATGGCCATTGCCATTATGGTTCTATAGGCTCTTCTTCATCTTCTTTGTCTTGAATCCTCCCAAGCACTATTGGGGGAGTTCGGTCTGCTATTGGTGGCGGTACTGGATGGATATCCTGGTCCTGGTTGTCTAGGAAGGAAGCATCCTCCTCCAATTGATGCGGTTGTTCTGAGAAGACCACATCATGACTTATAATTACCTTCTTGGTAACAGGGTTATAGAGACGGTAACCCTTTGCCTCTTCACTGTAGCCCAAGAAAATACACTTCTGGCTCTTTGGTTCCCATTTGGTCCTGGTAGCATAAGGGACATGCACAAAACAGTCACATCCAAAAACTCTGAAATGTGCAGTTGAAGGTTTCTTACCAGAAAAGGCTTGTAGTGGAGTCATCCCATTCACAGCCTTCGTGTAACTACAATTGAGGATGTAAACTGCAGTGTTACATGCTTCAGCCCAGAAAGTCTTTGGCAAATCTTTCCCTTTCATCATACTCCGGCCAATTCGTAGATGATGCACATCTTGCGTTTTGCTACTCCATTTTGCTGTGATGTATGTGGTGGGGGTTTCTGCCTCTTGATCCCGTGACTTTTGCAATAACTTTCGAATTCAATCCGATGTGAACTCTCCACCTCTGTCTGATCTCAACTTTTTCACCTTCCTCCCCCCAATTCTTTCTTGACTATTACATGCCATTCCTTGAACCTATTGAAAGCCTCGTCTTTCGTCTTCAGGAAGTATATCCATATCCTTCTACTATAGTCATCGATCAATGTCATGAAGTAGTAGGAACCACCCAAAGCTTCCATCTCCATCTTTCCGCAGAGGTCCGTGTGTACGAGCTATAGAGGATCCTTTGCCCTATTGGCCTATTTAGGAAAGGGCTGCCGATGCTGCTTGCCCATCATGCAAACTTCATATACATCGGGCAGATCTGAAATTTCTCGTAGGTCTGTAATCATTCCACTTTTATGCATCTCCTTCAAAGAACTAAGATTTAGATGACCAAACCTCTCATGCCACAGCTTAGTGTTCTTCACATCTGCTCGAGCACTGAAAGCTGAGAGTTCATAAATGTTGTTGCGCCGTGTACCTTTACCAATGACCTTTCCTTGAAGATCTAGGATCTATGTACCATTCTTATCGAATTGAACTTTGAGGTCTCGATCCGTGATTGCAGAAATGGACAACAAGTTCCTCTTGATATCTGGCACATAAAGAACATTGGACAACTGTTTTACAACTCCATTTGACTTGAGAGCAATCGTACCTTTTCCTTTTGCTGGACATTTTGCATTATTGTCGACTGCTACCATGATGTCATTCCCTACCGGCTATAGAGAGGTATACCAATCCTTCCGATTGGTCATATGGTGGGATGCACCTCTGTCAATGATCCAAGGTTCATCTATATGTACATGAACTGCCTCCATGCAAATCTCCTCAATTACGACAAACAGCTCTATTGGTACTACATGTGCACTCTTGCTTGACTCTTTCTTTACTCCGTTCTTCTCATCTACAATCTTCTTTTGGCACTCATTTTGCTTGTGCCCTGCCTTGCTGCAATAGAAGCACTTGATCTTCTTCTTTCTCTTTTTATCATCAAAAGAAGATGGGTTACCAGAGTTCTTACCCTTACCTTTCTTTGATCTGGTCCAGAAAGCCGAATCTTCTGCAGTCCTCATCTTTTGACGCATCTCCTCCTCCAAAAGCATTGCACTAAAATCCTCAAAGTTGAGGGGCGGATTTCTGTTCTATGTATTCAACGCTGTAACAAGACCGCTGTACTTTGGTGGGAGAATCCGTATGCACCTTCGTGCTAGATTCTTACTGGTGATGGTGATGCCAATCGTAGCCATCTGATCGTGCAGATTCTTCACCCTAGTGATGAACTTGTCTACTACTTCAAACTCAGACAACTTCTCGTTCGCAAGTTGAGTCTCCAGATTTTGAATCCACGTCTGATTCATGGTCTCGTACTAATTTTTCAAGACCATCCATGTCTCCTCCACTGTGGTGACATGTTGAATTAACGCCATGACGAAATCACTAACACTGCAGACAATAGAACACAGTGCATCTGCATTTCTTCTTGTCCATGCGAGAATCTCATCCGCAGTTGGTACTATTTGTTGTCCTACATTGGCTGGATCCTGTCTCGCAACCAACCTCACGTCCACCCCAGTAGCAGTGTCCTAAAGCTCGTATGTGCTTAGGATGGTCTTCATCTTGAACTTCTAGAGTGGATAGTTAGAGCCGTCCAACTTTTCGCTTTCGCCGAACGGTAACTTTAGAAAAAAATCACTTAGTTCATAAGTATAGAGGGATGTTTCTATTCGGTGAAAATTTTTAGTCAAGGGGTTTTTTAAATACCCCTTGAATGCACGTGATACATACAATTTCTTAGTAGTGCACCCCCCAAGGATGTGTTCTAGGTATTTCACAAATGGCTGTCTTTGTTTGAAAATCAGTCAAGTAGAACGCTTAAATGCCTACTACAGACTGACAATGGTGGAGAGTATCTCTCTCATGACTTTCAGCATTTCTATGATACACGTGGTATCAAGAGGGAGCTCACACCCCCTCGTACTGTAGAGCAAAATCTAGTTGCAGAGAGGATGAACTGCACTAGTCAGGAAAGGTTGCAATGTATGCTTTCCAATGCAAGTCTTTCTGTTGGTTTTTGGGCTAAGGCAATGAACATTATAGTGCATGTGATTAATAGATCACCTAGTAAGAGTTTGGATGGTGGTATTCCTAATGAGGCATGAAGTGGCAAGAAATCCTCTTACTCTCATTTGCATATATTTGGGTGTGAGTCATATGCACATGTGGCCAAAGAGCTTCGAAAGAAGCTAGATGCTAAGTCTAGGAAATGCATCTTTCTAGGTTATGGTGAAAGTGGAGAGATGGGCCATCATCTCTAGATCCAGAAGCAAAGAAGATCATACGAAGCCATGATGTGGTCTTCAATGAGAAGAAGATGCCTAAGACACCCATGAGGAAGTGTAATTGAGGAGAATCACTTTCTAGGATGTGAATCCACCCACATATACAATTTTATCAGGGAGGTACTTGATGACAAGCGCATAGAGCTTGTCAAGGTTTGCAGATATGCTGATGAAGAGTCTACCTAGTCAGCAGTTTGGGTATTGTCATGTATTGATGGGCATTTGATAGTATGTCCATTGGTTGTTCTCCCTTTGGCTTTTAAGTGGGAGGTTGAGGGGGCTAAAGTCCACTGTACCTTAGCCCCGGTTATGTACAATACTCAAACACATATATATATGGATGACATAGAAGATTAGGGTGTTTTGCACCCACCAAAACTTGTTTCTCTCTCTCTCTCTCTCTCTCTCTCTCTTGGCTCTCCCTCTCTCACACCTTCTTCCATTTCACTTCCGTTGTTGAGATCTTTCAAATGTGCCACTGTAAACAGATTGCCAATCAGAGGTCATGAGTGAAAATTATGAGCAAATTAGTGTGAAAATTAGCCCACACAGGAGCATGAATTAACAACTGCTAGGGATGCCTAAATGCTACATAATGGGCTAGAAAATTTCCCTGTATCATGGTGTTTTTGTGTGTGAAAATTGGGTTCAAATCAATTTGGTTTTCAAAAGGGCGAGTTATGGATGGTTAAATGAGGAGGAAAATATGGGCTTTTGGGAGGGGGTTCTTGGTCTTACTTGTTGGTGTGAATGTGTTTTAAATATAAGTGAACTAATCTAACATTAGTTAGCCTAATTACTAGTTAGTGTAACTAATGTAATTGTCTTATTAGTCTAACTACCCAGTTAGTCCAACTAACCTAATTGTTCAATTAAGCTAGCTGACCTACTTAATCCAACTACCTAGTTAGTCTAACCTAACATACCCCCAATCAACCTAACCTCTAGTTAATCCAACCTAAGGCTAACTATAGTGAGCCTAGACTAACTAACAGTTAACTTAACTAAACCAACAAACCTAACCTAACCTTACTATAGTTCGTGAATAGGTTAGGGTTAGGTTTTCTTTTTTTCTCTACGAGGGGGGGGGTTGGCAACTGAGTCGGGGAGGTGGTGGCAGGGGGGAGTGTGAAGGGGGTGGTATGAGATAATGAGATGTGGGAGGGAGGAGTGTGAGGGAGGAGGGTAGTGTAGGTGTTAACGGGGTTGAGTACTCCACATTTAGTTTAGATTGAATCGGTTGCAAGTGAAGAATTAACGTTTTTGCATGGATCTCTCATCTCAATCAGAAGGATTATGAACTCGAACATATCAAGAAACTCTCTCTTTCTTTGTAAGTTGAAAAAATCAGGAAACAGATAATTGGAGACAATTCAACAAACATATATATACAATAAGATAGTCATTTGGATCATTAACTTGTTGGGATAAGTATGATCAAGGGCTTGCTCTATGGTGCATATGTGCATCTAGGGAGTCACATGTTTGTTTGTGTGTGTTGTACAGGCACATCAAGTGCTATGATGTGTCTAGTGTGTGACCTAAGTGAGATGTAAGCCAAAGGCAATCCCACTGATGTAGGGACTGATTCCCACTGATGTAGGGGCTGATTACCACTTATGTAGGGAAGGTACTACCTTCTCCCCTTTTCTATAAGAGAGAGTCCTCTCTCTCACAATCCATAATAGAGAACTACCATTTTGTTTCATTGTGCTCTCACACCTCTTTCAAGATGCATCTATTCTTTCCTATGGGATTCTACACTTGGTATCAGAGCTTTAGGTTTTAGATCTAGCCTAACCTAGCATTAGATGCTTCCTCTAGCATAAACTACTAGTTTTTCAAAGCTTCTTCATCTTCTTCATTTTTCTCCTTCTTCCCCAAATCTGTGAGAGCTCTGTTCTCTACCTATAAGCAACCATTGCTCAAACCCTTTGAGCTGTAAACTCCTCACATATGGGCGACCTTCCAGCTACAAGCAATTAGAAAGTTCTCCTCTATATGCGCAACACCAACACGAAGACTACTCACCGATAAATCGCACAATGCCACCTCTATGCTTACCTATCTGCAAATCCCTCTAAGCAAGAGCTGCATGACACTACAGGCAAGCTGCTGTTGAAATCTGAGCTCGTTTGGTCAAAAAATGGAGGTGCAATAGATAAAAAACCAATCAGATTTTTCAAGCTTGGCTATGGCAACCTGGCGCAACATTGTGCCCTTCCTTGGTGGAGGACCTTCTCTGTATAAGGCCTTTCATCCTGCATAAAAATCCCCTTGAATAGAGCTAAAACCTGGATTTGCTTGGAATACTTTGCATTTAGAACGATGACTATGTCATTCTCTTTGATGAGTACTTGAACTATAAACATGACTAAACCCAAGCAAATAGAAAAGTTTGATGGAACTAGTTTCCATACTTTTCAAACAAAAGCTGAGTTTATGCTTATGAAAAAGAAGATATGGTATGTTGTGAATGGAAAGAAGTCTACAAAAGAAGAAGCTAATTGGTTGATCAAAGACAAGAAGGACTACTTCAACACCAAAGCAAATCTGCCTGAAGGAAGAACTCCATCAGCAAATGAAGACAATAAAGACTATGCTTTTTAAGCACTTTGTCTTTTGAATTTTTGTTTATCATCACTTGGTCAAATTTTGAGGTTCTCTACCTAGAGTAGTACTCCAAAAAGAATATCATATGTTATGTCTTTTCTAAATCACTTGTGATCACCATATGATGTAGACCATGTGATATGTGTTTTGTCTATCCAATTTCTGTGAACCTCACACCCTTGGGAACCCTTGCTAGCATGAGATCCTAGCCATAGATTTATCCTTAACCACCATGAGATGGCATGAGAAACTATGAGACTAGATGTATCCTTGACAGTGCAAGAGGCAACCCCTTGAGGCGTGGTATGTTGGGATAAGTATGATCAAGGGCTTGCTCTATGGTCCATATGTGCATCTAAGGGAGTCACATGTGTGTTTGTGTGTGTTGTAAAGGCACATCAAGTGCTATGATGTGTCTAGTGTGTGACCTAAGTGATGATGTAAGCCAAAGGCAATCCCACTGATGTAGGGACTGATTCCCACTGATGTAGGGGCTGATTGCCACTTATGTAGGGAAGGTACTACCTTCTCCCCCTTTCTATAAGAGAGAGTCCTCTCTCTCACAATCCATAATAGAGAACTACCATTTTGTTTCATTGTGCTCTCACACCTCTTTCAAGATGCATCTATTCTATCCTACGGGATTCTACATAACTTTGTGAACATATTCATCTTGATACATCTTCTGTTTGGTTTTTCTGATACTCTCTCCTTTCACCTTGTGTAGATTACACGTTTTTCAGTTTCGATGGCTGATCCCAATAGTTATGACCCTTTTTCCTATACCTTTTTGGATCATATATATTTTCTCTGTATTTGAATAGACATTTTAATTATGTTAACACCTGGCACATCTCGATGGCTAGAAATTTTTGAAATAAAAATTTTGACCTTATCTCACAAGAGCCTAATCAAGTATTGTCAATCCTTATCCTCTAACAGAGTTGAGATCCAAGTTGGATCCAAAAGCTGAGAAGTGCATCTTTATTGGTTATTCTCTGTAGTAGAAAGGGTATAGATGCTATAACCCTTCTACTCTAAGTTTACAGTAAGCAAAAATGTTGTTTTTTATGAGATGAGCATCTCGTATAAACCAATAAATGTGATTGATGACGTAGATGCACAAAATGGTAATTCTGCACAGAATTCACAACAGCAATCACAAAATATTAGTGGACTTGTAGTGTCCTCTAGCAGTGGTTCACATACTTAGCCATGGACAAGCAGATTGAGATTAGGAGGATCTCCTCAAAGCAATGCAGATAGTGGTATGCAAGTATCACAAAAAGGAAAAGAGAAAGTAGATCAGCCCATGTTTGATGTGAATGCAGGTCACTCTTATGTGGATGGTGAATCCAGTGGCTCAGAACAAAGCCTTGATGATGAGTAAATTATCTGAGGAACTTGTGCCACTTGGAATATAATCAGAGTCGTGTAGAATGTCATCTGGATCTTCCATTTGTGATGCAATCTCTGCCCAACTTCTATTTCGTGTGAAGTATGCAATACCAATGCGATGTGAGAGAGATCTTCCCCAGGCCTATTTGACATGGACTATGCTTTACTCATAGGATTTCAGTCACTTGATTGTTCTTGAGTTTGAAGCCTCGAATGCTACTCTACCTATTGTGACTCCATGTTGATGTTGGATTGTATTTGTTGTAGTTGCTTGTCATTGTGTTTGATGTCACTCGTTGCCCATCATTTTTCCGCCGATAATTCGAGTATTGTTGTCTTGATTTGTTGTCATCTGTTGTTGGTCTTCTTTCCATCGGTAATCCGACCATTGTTGTCTTGATTTGTTATCGTCTATTGTTGGTCTTGTTTCCACCGGTAATCTGACTATTGGTGTCTGAGGAATTCTATATTGATGTAGCCTAGCTTGACCTCTATGATTGCATACACATGGCTATTCGATGTGAGTGAATTCTACGCGACTTTTGTAGTAATGCAAACTACATAGATTTGGTATGTGAACTATGAATGATCATTCACCGCTCCAGCCTCGCTACCATATTCGGTTGGGTTGTCGTTTTGTATGAGTGGCATACTCGCAGACAAAGATTATCTAGTACAACTATTTCTGCTTCAATTTGCTTTTGTTTTTATGGAGTTGTCGCTTTGCTATCTCTGCTATTGTTATCAGCGTGAAGCAACGTGGACCAGAGACTTGAGGAATGAACACTGTGAGGGTCGCCAAATGTGTTTAGAGTGCATTCAATAAATGAAAACACAGATCACACATCAACTCAAATGCAACCAGTGCAAGGAGTCTTACAAGAGTCAGATTGCATGTAAACTGAACTAAACAATGAAAGAATAGCAAAGAACTCATGAATTTTCAAAATGGATATATTGTATTATGCTTCAGCAGAGATAAACAACAACTCAACCTTAAAATGGGTCGTTATAGGACTTTTATAGCTATCCAGATCCATTCCGACTATTATAAGTCTATAGTCAGTTATATCTTTTAGTAACAGCCCTTGTTACAAAACATCATACTATTGCATTAGACCACTACTTATCAATTGCAGAAAGTGGTATCCACTACATGCTTAGTAACTTCCTTGTGCCATGGGACTGACTTATCCTAACCTATGCTGACCCTGGGTTATTGGCCAAGTAGGTGGAGACTGAGTCTTCAACAACTTGATTGATTTGACATGAGAAAATACAATGCTTTTATAGGATATGCACACACACTCTAAGTGTCAAATGTATATGGGATAAGTCCCATAGTGACATATGGCACTCTATGATATAAAGTAGTATAGTACTACTCTAGAACTCAATACAAACACACTAAAAGTCACTCAAATTGACTCCATTTCGTAACACCCCCCCATGGAGGAAAGGTGAGGGACTACTGGAATGGAACCAAGAATAGAACATGACAGTCATCAAAACTGTGCATGTCAGACATGGCTCCCACACAATCTCAAAGGGTAATGAGCATGGCTCAGAGGCTACTAGTGAGCATAACATAGAAATCTCATCTAGCATGGCTCAGAGGCTCATCACGCATGGATGCATGATCAACTCAGAGGTCTAGGAGTCCAATGCACCAACAAATAGACCTATCAAAGCCAAAAACACATGGCTCCCATAGTACATCCCCTCCTGGCTCCAAAGAGTAATGAGGAACATGGAGCAACACACCAAAAATAGAAAAGAAATACATCGCTTTAGGAGGACTGTCCAAGACAGAGTACCTTTATGGACTACACACACATGATTTATTGCATTCATTTTTGGGAAACACCCCAGAGTACCCAAATATATCATGCTTAGAAATCAAGATCATGATCTCCATCATCCTCTAAATGTTGGAGACAGACAGTAAGAGCATGATCTTGTGTCGGATGGTCATCTTCATCTACATCATCAATAATGGCAGATGCCACCCAACTCGCATGATCCTTCAATTGTTGTTGAGCAAGCTTATGTTAGCACCTATCCTCAGTATGACCGAGCTTGTTGCAATAAGTGCACTTGAACGGCTTGAATGTCTTTCCTCGTGCTGGTGGAGTTGATGGCCTAGGTCTCCATTTGCTGGTGGAGGCAAGAGCCTATGTAGTATCCAATGAGTAGGATTGAGATTCTTTGTTGTGGCAATCCTTTTCAAGAAGAAGAGACACCATATCTTCGAATGTAGTCGATGCAATGCAAAGTACTTCAAGGGCATTCTCAAAGCGAGAAATCCCTTCCATACTTGTCATGAGGACAACCATTTTGTCCTCACCTTTGGGCTACACTTCAAGTTGGAGAGTTGTTGAACTAAAGATTGAATTTTTGCTATATGTGCACTCAAGGTATCAAACTCTTCCATTTTCAATTTATAAAATTGCATTTTTAGAAAAACCTTGGAGTTGGTGATCTTGTTACCAAATATATTTTTGAGGCATGCCCAAATCTCCTTAGCCGTGGACTTGAAGTCGATATAATGAATCAATGAATCATCTAGGCAAAGCCCGATGATTGCGATGGCCCTCGAATTGTGTTGCTTCCAAATCTTGCATATTTGAGGCTCCGTTGATGCCTCAAGTGCTTCATCATCTTTGATGGCATCCCAAACATTTTCCTTCATGAGAAGAAATTAAACTTTTGTTTGCCATGTTGGGAATCCGTCCCCCTTGAATTTGTCCACAAGGAGAGAGTTGGTGGAAATCGAACCCATGAAGTTAACAGCTAGAAGAGATAGCTATAAATGAGAGTGCTGAATGGAATGGATCTATAGAAGAGGAAGAGCATATGGCAGGAACAATGGAATTGTAGAAGAGGAGATGGTGGGCAGAAGTAGGAAAGTGTGGGCAGCAGCTCTATGTTTGGAGCAGTGTGGGCAGCAGCATTACGTGGGCAGAGAGCTGAGTAGAAGAGCAACAAGATGGCGGGCTGTTTGCAGGCAGAGAGGTGAGCAAAAGAGCAACAAGATGGCGGGCTGTTTGTGGGTAGAGAAGCAAGTAGAAGCAGGTAGAATAGCGAGCATAATAGTGGGTTGTTTGTTGCTTGCTGTAGTCTAAACCACAAGCTAAATAGCAAGCTGAATGGCATGAGCTGAAGTGATAATCTCTTATTGCTGAAGCTCTCCAATGGTGAGGCTTAGGGTGGAAGAGAAGATTGAGCTCAAGGTAGAATTGGAGAAGGCATTCCTCCAAGGGAAATGAGGGAGAGAGGCTTCAATGTCCTCAATCTCTTACCTCAACCTCTTGGAAGATAGCCTAGCTCTGATACCATATGAAGATGCAAGACATGGAATGGAAAGGAAAGTAAAAAAGCAAGACTAGGCAAACATAATGGAAATGAAAGAATGCTAGAAAGAAATGTACAATCAAGCAAAGTACTTACATGATCAAGAAAGGCTTTGATTGATTTGACATGAGAAAGTACAATGCCTTTATATAGGCACACACACTCTACATGTCAAATGTATATGTGATAAGTCCCATAGTGACACGTGGCACTCTAGGATATAAAGTAGTATAGTACTACTCTAGAACTCAATAGAAACACACTAAAAGTCACTCAAATTGACTCCATTTCCTAACAAAGGTTGCCTTGTGATTGCCACTCTCCCCCTTCACCATCCCTTTCTCCTCACCATCCCCATTCCCTTCTCTCATTCCCCTTCTCCCCTTACCTCTTCCTCTCTTCATTCTCATGGAATCACTTAAACACAATCTGGTAGACACTTGGTGACACAAGTGCAAGGCTTGTGCATACGAAGCTCCCACCCAGCTCCCACAAGGAATTGTTTGGGAGTGGAGACTCTGACGGCATTCTTCCAAGATCCTCTGATGGCATTCTTCCAAGATCCCCACGACATGTGAGTCACCTCTAGACTACACATCATATCCACCTTCATACATACGAGGCCACTGTTGACTATCCCACAGTCGGTTGGTACTGTCTTCAGGCCTTAGAGGTATAGTTTGTTGTATGTCTATAAGGCTAATAGGATTTCTGTCCAATATGAGAGGAACACAAGAAGATTTCCTTAATTTCTCCATGTTCACCTCAGGTATTCGGTGGTATCTCTCTCCATCTAAAGCACACTGCTCTTCCTGTCCGTTGTTTCTTCAACCATTTTTTGTAGCTGGTCTTCTGCCTTCATATCTTTCTTGATGCAAGTCCACTGGAATGATAGCCGAGCATTGTCAAAGATGTTCTCTTCATTATCTGAGTTGTTTTTCTCGTTCATGTTGATTTTCTACAAAGGAAATGGCCATCCGCTCAAAATCCAAGCTCTTCATAGATTAATGCTCATAGTCCACTTGCCATGATGGACATACATCTGCCAATCATCTGGGATGTCTCAACCCAATACTAGCATTCCATCCTTCTAACTCTGCATAGTGATCAACTTTCACCCTTGGGGTAGCGTGGCCGAGTCTCTCTCCTTGTGCTCATCACTCCTATTGGATAGTTGTTGCTTTTGCTAACCTCCTTCGAGTGTTGAGCTCCGATTTTGAGACCGCTTCAGTTCTCATGGTAGGATAAAACTAGCTCCTTTGGCTTGAGAACTCTTCACACCTAACCACATATCTTCTTCTTCTTCTTTTTGAGCATGTGTCAGCCATTGACTAACATAGAAAGTATCTAAGTAGCAATTTGAATACTTTGTGCATCCCACACATTGGTCTTCAAGCACACCACTAGCTACACCACCCGCCGTCTAGAGTCACTTGTACAAATTTCCTATAGTATCCCACAATTGCTACCAACTGTTTCACTTCATCATCACTAGTTCACATGAACCTCACTGACCTCAACACTGAGCTTACTAATAAATCTCATGAACTGACAACTCGTCAACTCGTAATTCAATTGACCCTTCCCCAACAAGATCGCCAAAATGTTGAAGCTTTTGTTCCCCCACCCATGGCTAACTGAGAAAAGGTGCATAGTGTTAACCCAACCCAGTGCTATGCTTGGTGATAATGCCCTCTCTTGAAATCTTAAGATGTGCTCAGGTGATAAAACAGATGACAACATTAACACTTAGAGTTTGGGTTAGGTGTTGTCATAGGAGAACCGTATGGTGATGGGAGAATGCCGAGTTACAAACACTTAAAGAGAGAATGCTGAGTGCAGTTCATTAACCAATACAAGTATATGGACAAATAGAAACTTGTATTGAATCTTGGATTGAACCGTGTACAACCAAGATGCCTCGGCTTGCAATGACTTAGTCACTCCCTACCCTAGCAAGCTCAAGTCACAGGAAGAGAACTTGGCACACTGATCTCTTGTTCTCTTCTCTTTCTATTACAACTACATCTACCTAAACAAAAGTGACTTTCAAGTGTGGTGGCACTCGGTGCATCATGCCACTACTACTGTGATTGGGGGAAGCACCATACTCTCCTGCACCTCTGCTACAAAATGGTGACACCACTGCTTTCAAGTTCAACACTCGATGACTACAATTCAATTTGTGGCTCCATGTTAGCTAACCCGAGGGCTACCAATACCTATGAACCAATCAATCCTTATTGGTATCAAAAGGTTTTAGAGGTAATAGTCTTTGACCTCAAACACCCAGAGAAAAACCTCTTACTAAGCTGATATCACCTAGTGCTAGACTTTCAATAGACTTAGCATGAGGAAAGTTGTTTGACTGGTGAGACACAGAGGTGAGAAATTTGTGTGAAGATAGTGGGAGAGAGGGAAGGAGTCTCACTTATGGCTTTCTCACACACACAATGGGGGAATACACACAAAGGTGGAGGCTGAAAACAGGTTTCCTCTTCTTAGTTGTGAAAAAGAACTCTAGTACAAAGAAATATAAGAACCCTATATATGGGTCTCAAACCAAACTCAACTAACTAAGGTGGCATACTAACTGAGACACAAACTAGAGTAGATAAGGATAGCTATCATCTAGCTATTATTCAAGGGCGGTGTACCAACCGCATCTACAGCTAACAAGTTAGTAACATAAATGCACAATGGTCACCTTGGCATATCATGAGTGGAGCTTGATATCTCAACACTCCCCTCGAGCTCAATCCCAATTGCTGCACACCAAGCAGGTCTCTAAACTTGCACAGCTTCTCTGTGCCCAATGCCTTTGTGAATATGTTAGCTACCTGATCCTCTGTGCTAACATAAACTGGTCTAATCTGTTATCAAAGCATAGCACAACATCCCCCTCAGCAAAATGTCTTTCCCATCCCTTGCGAATCTTAGCATCCAAGCGGGCCTTTTGTCGATTCTTTTGGATCTCTGTCTGTTGTAGTGCAAGGCATCGGGTTTCATCTAACTTCTCAAGTTGTAGCAATCTGGCCTCTACATGTTCATCTTCTATCATCCTCTATTCTTGTGCCAATCTCAAGGCTAGAATCTCTATCTCTAGTGGTAAAACTGCCTCAGTACCATACACAACTCAAAAGGAGTGTGACCTATAGACGTTTTATGAGTGATGTTGTAAGCCCACACGGCTTTAGTGACCTTCTGATCCCACTAGCTCCTATTCTCTGCGGCCATTTTTCCCATGGTTTTACAAAGGAGGCCATTGGTCCACTCTGTTTGACCCATGGATGCTGGATAATAGATGCTAGAAGTGCGATGATCAATACCCATGCGATCCATGAGTAACTCCTCTGCTTCATTTAAGAATGGACTCCCATGGTGAGAGACTATTTCCATGGGTGTCCCAAACCTTGTGTAGATACGTTTAAATATGAAATTTAAAACTGCCTTACCATTTGCTGTGGGGGTTAAAGGTCACTGTGCCTTCACCCCAGTTATGTACAATACTCAAACACATATATAAATGAATGAAAAAGAAGATTAGGGTGGTTCTGCACCCACCAAAACTTGTGTGGCTCTCTGTCTCTCTCTCTCGCTCTCTCTCCCTCTTCTGTTCTTGCTTCCGTTGAGAGCACTCTCAACTGGTATCAGAGCCCGGGTGATCTAGCTGAGCGTGCGTGAATGCTTGAAGCTCAGCAGCTATGTGAGAGGAAGGAGAAGCTCTGTGGGAAGCTTTGTGGGCAACTTTACTTGCATCCGAGTGTGCAGAGACCTTGGAAGAATATTTGGAAAAGCCACTTTGGCTTTGCGAAGTGGTTTTGAGAGCCTGTTAAGAGCTTTCAAAGAAAAAGTCGTTTTTTGAGCTTTTCCCTGTTCCGTTTGATGACAGAGACTCCATATTGACTTGTAGAGGCAACTATTGCTTGCTTTTGGTGTCCACATTACTTTAGGAGCTTGGAAACACCTTCATTCTTGAATCTTGGATCGTTTCATTGGATTTCTGACTCACTGTGTCAGTTCCTGCGTTTTTTGCCCGGGTGTTGAAACTCAAGTTTGGAGCAACCATTTGCAGATCTGTCAGTTCCGGTGGATTCAGGAGGTCCTAAAACTTAGGTCGTGGTGGATGGCAGAGAGGCCAAAATGCAAACAACAATGTTGAATGCTACTACTATGGTAAAATGGGTCATATGGTTAAAGACTGATGGCTAAAGACTGCTATAAAAAGCAAAATGACATCGTGAATGGAAAATTGCAGCAAGGCAATTATGCATCCTCTAGTAGACATGGTGATGATAGAAATGAGCATTTGTTTATGGTGCAGTACATGACCAATTCTGTGACAAGTGCAGAAGAAAGCAATGATGTGTGGTATGTGGACTCAGGTGCATCAAACATTCTATGACCTAGGGTGGAGAGGTTGGGGGTGGGTAGGGTTTGAGCCATGTATGTTATCAACATGTAGAAAATAACAAATGTCTGCGAACATATCATACTTGCAAACGTTTTTCGATACTACGACCGTATGCTTGGAATGATGGCTCGTGGCAAGTTAGCATTCATCGTTCTTGAGCCTACTCTTCATTTATCCATTTTAGATACTTGTGTATCCAATTACCAGTGTATAAATTATGTTGCTCATCATTCGCACTCCGGTGGAGTTTACAGATAGCTCTGTTTCCAAAAACGTTTCTCGACGGAACAGATGTAGTGCTTGGTGAGGCAGTCAATAGAGCGAGTGAGAAAAAGCGAGCAAGCCCAAAAAAGCAAGCGACAATTAGTTGAAGTGATTGGAAAATTAAGCAAGCAAAGAAAGAATCTAAAATTTTTATAAAATAATTGCTTGAAGTATAAAGTATTCAAAAGAGTGGTTATGTGTCACATTTCTTGAAATTAAGTAGTCTAAAGTTAAGGACTATTTTAACATGACCCCATTTGGGTTTGGCAATTATCCTGGGGGGTCACTCATAAACATGTAACATACCACTTTTGTGCATTGAGGGGTATTTTTTAGTGGGGGGACTTACATGTTGTTTGTGTGCATGAGGGGATTTATAAAATATCAAATTAATGTAATTTATATATGTAGATATCTTAAAATGTAAACACATACATGGGTTCAACCATTTACATGACAAAATGTAAATTGCAAGAATAGGGGTAATTTTTAATACATGCTTGCTTGCACATGCTTTATGGGTTTATGAAGAGTGATCCCCAGAGTGCAATTAAAAGATAGAGGATGTTAAATTTTGGTTTTTTTTTTGCCAAAATAGATAGTGTCTTCTCGCTCCCCATTATGGGAAACCTTGCTTTAAACTTGGTGCAAAAAATTGGACAGAATCTCACAAAATTCATATTGATGCACACAATTTTTTTAGATGGTGCAAAAAGGCATGATATTGATCTAAATCATGCCTTGTCATTTGATTTGATATGTAATATGCCATTTATATTTGACAATAAAAAGATGTAGGGATGTTAAAAACTCATCTTTTGGGCCAAAAAAATCATATGTTGGCATCTTGCAAAAATACAGGGATGTGAAAATGCCCTCTCAACGCGCTCCCTGTTTTGGCCCAAAAGGGGGCATTTTCACATCCTTGTATTTTTGCAAGATGTCATTAACGTGCTCCCTGTTTTGGCCCAAAAGAGGGCATTTTCACATCCATGTATTTTTGCAAGATGTCATTAACGTGCTCCCTATTTTGGCCCAAACGAGGGCATTTTCACATCCCTGTATTTTTGCAAGATGTCAACATATGATTTTTTTGGCCCAAAAGATGATATTTTAAGTTAACGCGCTCCCTGTTTTGGCCCAAAAGAGGGCATTTTCACATCCTTGTATCTTTTGATTTAGAAGTCCAAACAGGGTCATGTTACATATCAAATCAAATGGCAAGGCATACTTTAGATGATTATCATGTCTTTGTGCACCATAATGCACCAAAATATGAATTTGTGGTTAATTCGTTGCATTGTTTAGATTAGTGGGAGCTAAGAATAAATCATTAGGAAAGGATATTTTTCCAGTAACAAAGAAACATGGGTTTCATTCCAAGAGTGAACAGAGTTTAAAAAGCTAATTATTTACATATGCATGGAATCTAGACTAATCCATGCAAGGAGTCCTTGGAAACACCCCACCTGTCTGGAAGGTTGCATTGATGATCTCAATTACTCTAGTGGAAAGAGAGAACTTGATTGCAGTTACTGTAGGGTTTGTCTTTAATACAAACAATGAATTGGAAATTGAACATACAAACTATCTCATGGATGATGTGAAATTAGTGTTAGTGGCTCAGCAAGTTATATGCATATTTAACCTTCTAGCATTGAGGAAACATATGGATTTTTGAATAAGTTATTATTTTTTGCTACTGAAATGGGGGATTTATAAATCCTTTATTGTTTTTTATTGCTGGCTTTTTTTGGCTCGCTCGCTTTTTGGTAATCCTCGTGCTTGGTCGGGAATGGCTGTATAATCTTGGGCATAGCTTAGAGAGGAGTTATCTTGATAACTCCATTATGTTTAAAAAAGAGGGTAGAGTCTTCCAGATTCAAGGAGAACATGATGTGCCTAACTCTCCTCTTATTTGTTCGATGGAATTGGAACGACTACTACACCAAGAAGAATGTGAGGTATATTTTTGTGAACTTACTTTTATTGGTGATTTTATGTCTTCTGCATTGGAAAGAAGTAATGTTGTTTTTGATAATGTTAAAAAGTATAAATATTCTTTCAATGATTTAATGTTTGAATTTAAAGATGTTTTTCCATCTGATTTACATGATGGTTTAACTCCTGAGAGAGAAGTAGATCATAAAATAGATTTAATTCCTGGATCTACCCCTGTTTATAAACCCCCATATAGGCTAGATTTAATTCCTAGATCTACCCTGTTTATAAACCCCCATATAGGCTTAGTCAAATGGAGGAACGTGAGGTCAAAAGACAGTTAACGGAATATCTTAGGAAGGGCCAAATTCAAACAAGTAGCTCACCTTGGTCTGCACCAATTTTACTAGTGGTGGTAAAGAAAAAGGATGGTACTATACGTTTATGCATAGATTACCAAGCACTAAATAAAATCACCATAAAAAAATAAGTATCCTGTGCCTCGCATTGATGAGCTCTTTGATCAATTGCAAGGGGCAAAATACTTTACTAAAACTGATTTAAGATCAGGATATCACCAAGTACGAATTAGGGAAGAGGATGTCCCTAAGACATCATTTTGTACTAGGTATGGGCATTATCAATTTAAAGTAATGCCATTTGGGTTAGCAAATGCTCCATCAACTTTCATGACACTTACGAATAGTGTCTTAAGGCCATATCTAGGGAAATTTACTGTAGTATTTGTTGAGATATCGAGCTCCACTTGTGATATGCTAGGGTGACCATTGTGCATTTATGTCACCGACTTGTTAGCTACAAATGCGGTTGGTACATCGCCCATGAATAGCTCCACTTGTGATATGCTAGGGTGACCATTGTGCATTTATGTCACTGACTTGTTAGCTACAAATGCGGTTGGTACATCGCCCATGAATAATAGCTAGATGACAGCTATCTTTATATACTCTAGTTAGTGGCTCAGCTAGTATGCCACCTTAGTTAGCTGGGTTTGATGAACAGGATTCGCACTGCAGCAATACATGGCATGATGCCAGAGGGGAGGTATACTGGTAGGAAACTAGATATTTCTCATTTGAAAGTTTTTTATTGCATTGCCTATGTTCATGTGCCAGATGAGTTGAGATCCAGATTGGATCCAAAAGCTAAGAAGTGCATCTTTATTGGTTATTCTCTGTAGCAGAAAGGGTATAAATGCTATAACCCTTCTACTCGTAAGTTTACAGTGAGCAAAGATGTTGTTTTTGATGAGATGAGTAGCTGGTATAAACCAGTAAATGTGATTGATGATGTAGATGCACAAAATGGTAATGCTGCACATAATTCACAATAGCAATCACAAAATATTAGTGGACCTATAGTGTCCTCTAGCAGTGGTTCACATACTTCGCCATGGACAGGCAGATTGAGATCAGAAGAATCTTCTCAAAGCAATGCAGATAGTGGTATGCACGTATCACGAAAGGGAAAAGAGAAAGCAGATTAGCCCATGATTAATGTGAGTGTAGGTCACTCTTATGTGGATGGTGAATCCAGTGGCTCAGAACAGAGCCTTGATGATGAGTTGGGTATTCCTTCTATTGTTACACCTAGATTAAGAAAGACAAGGGATGTTTTGAGAGCACCTAGTAGTGAGCCTATTTTGCACAGGTCTACCAGAGTTAAGTATCCTGTGGATAGGTTGAAATATGATGGATTTACAGCCATTCACTATGCCTATATGGTCAAAGTGATACACAAACCAGAACCCACTTCTTTTGAGCAAGCCATGGGAAAAGAAAAATGGGAGAAAGCCATGAATAAATAAATGGGAGAAAAATGGGAGGTGGATCGAAAAAGAGAAAGGAATGATGGGAAACCAAAACTTGATGGAAAATAAGAAAACTTGACAGAAATAAAGGTGGAAGGGGGAGATGATCACCACCAAGTACCTCTCTAAAGACTCTCTCAAATATTCAAGATGGTTTAGGAAGACAATGGATAGTGGGTGGATGGCTAGGACATTGCTACAAGAAGGGCTTGATGTATAGCTCGACGGATGAAGATGGGAGTAAGGTGGTGTTCGATGTAGAGGGAGGAAGGTCTTGTGTGGGGCTTGAGAATTCGTAAGAGGAGGGAAGCCAAATGAAGAGGAAGAAGAATGAAGGAGGTGGGTGCAACTTTATAGGGATGGAGGTGGAAGAGGTGGATTTTGTCAATAGTTGTGCACGCTCCAAATTGTCCATAATTGGATAGTAGGATAAATTGAATTTTCAAATTCTCTTTTTTTATGTGGAGAGGGATAAGGGTCATGTACAACTCAACCTTTCAGTGCCTATAACTTTTCATATGTTGGATTGCTTTTCTATAAAAAGAGAAATGTTCAAAATGTTGAGCTCTAGATATTAGTGTCCATCTCATGGCCTGATTTACTCTTTAAGTGGTTGCTCTTTAAGAAACATAAATTTCCTTAAGCTAGTAACCAAAGGTTTCTGCTTAGGATTCTTTATTTTGCTAGAGTTGAAAATATTTTAGGTCTTCTAGGCCAGCACAAGGGTGCTAAAATATTTTCATTTCTCTGTCATAGGTAGGGTGTGCATGGTTACGAGGCTTTTTGTCACCTATAGATATATGGATGTCATCATCATCATGGTATATGTGTAGCTTAGGACCTTAGTTGTATTCCAGTAAGAGACGTAGGCTCAAGTGTGTAAAGTAGACATTGCGCATGCTTGCATGAAGGAACCATTCAACAACATCATTGGGGGAATGAATGCTTTTGCCTCCATTAGGTCTTTCAGGTTTAGAAAGCATTTTAGTGATCAAAAGGAGGCTCCAGGGTTCAGAAGGAGGTTCAAGTTTAGGAGGAAGATCTAGGGTTTAGAATAGAATACATGGTGGAAAACTAGTCTCCCTCATAGATCTTGGAGGTCAAGGGTTGAGAAGCTAATCTAGTAGGGTAAGCATTTAGGAGAAGCATAGAAGTGGGAGAGAAATCTTCACCCAGTTCTCTGTCAACACCCATGGTGCCTTTCGTAAAATCAACTTACCGGCATGGTCTTATTTTGCTAGAGGCTCTTTTGCAACCCCTTTGCACCTATTCTTGAATGTAGATGTATATTGTAATCTCTTTTGCTCAATTTTTACTCGATGAATTGTAGTTGATTATCTGGATGGCACTATTGAGATATCGAGCTCCACTCGTGATATGCCAGGGTGACCGTTGTGCATTTATGTCACCGACTTGTTAGCTGCAGATGCGGTTGGTACACCGCCCGTGATAATAGCTGGATGACAGCTATCCTTATGTACTCTAGTTCATGGCTTAGTTAGTATGCCACCTTAGTTACCTGAGTTTGGTTTGAGACCCACATATAGGTTTCTTCTATTTCTTTGTATTAGAGTTCTTTTGGCTTTGACAACTAAGAAGAGGAAAACTATTTTCAGCCTCCATCTTTGTGTGTATTCCCCCATTGTGTATGTGAGAAAGCCGCAAGTGAGACTCCTTCCTTCTCTCCCACTATCTTCACATGGTATCAGAGCCTGGTTCGTGGTAAGGAGCTCAAGAAAGCAAACCAAAGTCGTGGTTTCCTGGTAAGAGAACCAATGTTGCTTTCCTTTTTCGAGTTTGGGAGCAAATCTCTGCAGGTAGCACAACCAGAAAGTGCAAGAGTGCATTGTCTCAGATTGAGACGCCCTTCGTAGTGTGGCGAGAGGGAAATATATGCTGCGGGAAAGGGGGAAGCCTTTGGTGACTTTATTTTTTTGATTCGAGGCCATTTCGGGGCCCATTTTGGAGGCAGAAGTTCTCCGCAAGCACTAAGAAAAAGGCCCTGTTTTTTATGTGCGACCACTACTCTGCAGGTCGTTGAAGAGTTGTCGCAGAAATTGCATCCTATGCCTGTGCCAGATGAGTTGAGGTCCAAGTTGGATCCAAAAGCTGAGAAGTCCATCTTTACTGGTTATTCTCTGCAGTACAAAGGGTATAGATGCTATAACCCTTCTACTCGTAAGTTTACAGTGAGCAGAGATGTTGTTTTTGATGAGATGAGCAACTGGAATAAACCAGTAAATGTGATTAATGATGTAGATCCACAAAATGGTAATGCTGCACAGAGTTCACAGCAGCAATCACAAAATAATAGTGGACCTGCAGTGTCCTCTAGCAGTGGTTCACATACTTCGCCATGGACCGACAGAGTGAGATCAGGAGAATCTCCTCAAAGCAATGCAGATACTGGTATGCAGGTATCACGAAAAGGAAAAGAGAAGGTAGATCAGCCCATGTTTGATGTGAATGCAGGTCACTCTTATGTGGATGGTGAATCCAGTGGCTCGGAACAGAGCATTGATGATGAGTTGGGTATTACTTCTGTTGTCACACCTGGAGTAAGGAAGACCAGGGATGTTTTGAGAGCACCTGGAAGTGAGCCTATTTTGGGTAGGTCTACCAAAGCTAGGTATCCTGTGGATAGGCTGAAATATGATGGATTTACAGCCATTCACTATGCCTATATGGTCAAAGTGATACATGAACCAGAACCCACTTCTTTTGAGCAAGCCATGGGAAAAGAAAAATGGGAGAAAGCCATGGATGAAGAAATGGATGCCTTGGAAGAAAATGCTACATGGGACTTGGTGCCTTTGCCTAAAGACAAGAATGCAATTGGCTGCAAGTGGGTTTATAAGGTGAAGCATAATGCAGTTGGTTCTGTGAGTAGATACAAGGCAAGATTAGTTGTCAAGGGATATGCATAGACATATGGCATTGATTATGAAGAAACATTCAGTCTGGTTGCAAGGATGGCAATTGTAAGAGCAGTCATTGCTATGGCTGCATCAAAGGGATGGTTTTCACATCATATGGATGTAAAGAATGCCTTCTTGCATGGCGATTTGCAAGAAGAGTTCTATATGGAGCAGCCACCAAGTTATGTGCATGCTATTCATCCGGAGTTTGCAGGTTGAAGAAAGCCTTGTATGGCTTGAAGCAAGCACCTAGAGCATGGTCTGACAAGATAGGATAGTATCTTGTCACTATTGGCTTTCAGATTTCCAAGGCAGATTTCTCACTTTATGTGAGAAAGACAGAGAAAGGCATTATGCTGCTTGTCATTTATGTTGATGATTTGATCATCACAGGTGATAGTGATGAAGATATCCTTCATGTGAAAATGCTATTGAAGCAGAAGTTTGAGATGAAGGATTTGGGAGAGCTACGTTATTTCTTGGGCATTGAGGTGATTAGATCCAGAAATGGGATATGGCTATTTTAGAGCCAGTATGGATTGGACATGCTGTCCAAATATGGGATGACATGCTGTAAGCCTATTTCAGTTCCATTATTGGAGCAGAATGTGAAGTTGAGCACAAATGCATGTGAGCTTCTAGAAGACCCTACTATGTACAGGCGCATAGTAGAAGTTTGATTTATATGAGTATTAGCAGGCCAGATTTGAGCTATGCTATTGGGTTGGTAAGTCAATTTATGCAGGCTCCAAGGAAGCCACATTTGGATGTGGCTAGATGCATATTGAGGTATGTAAAGTCCACATTATGAGACTGGGGTTCAGATATAGTTGCATGGATACACTGATGTTGATTGGGCTGGTAGTATTTCTCATAGACGATCTACCAGTGGATATGTATTCTCTTTTGGGAGTGCTACAGTCACTTGGAGCAGTAAGAAACAGCCTACAGTTGCCTTGTCGAGCATAGAGGCTAAGTACAGGGGTGCAGCAATGGCTGCATGTGAGGTAGCTTGGTTGCATAAGCTACTTTATGATATGCATCAGTCTACAAATGGGCCACTTGTCATTTATTGTGACTACATGAGCAGTATACACTTGGCAAATTGAGGTGCATTATCACTAGTAGGTTTTATTGATCTAGTTTATTCACGAAGGCATTGGGTGTAGAGAAGCTGCGCTAGTTCAGAGACCTGCTTGGTGTGCAGGAATTGGGATTAAGCTCTAGGGGGAGTGTTGAGATATGGAGCTCCACTCGTGATATGCCAGGGTGACCGTTGTGCATTTATGTCACTGACTTGTTAGTTGTAGATGCAGTTGGTACACTGCCCATGAATAATAGCTAGATGACAGCTATCCTTATGTACTCTAGTTAGTGGCTCAATTAGTATGCCACCTTAGTTAGCCGAGTTTGGTTTGAGACCCACATATAGGACTCACCTATTCCTTTTGTACTAAGAGAGAGTTCTTTTGGATTTCACAACTAAGAAGAGGAAAACTATTTTTAGCCTCCACCTTTGTGTGTATTCCCCCATTGTGTATGTGAGAAAGCTGCAAGTGAGACTCCTTACTTCTCTCCCACTCTCTTCACACCCATAGGGGACCCTCTCTTTTCCATATGTCCACATCCTCCTTATTCCACAAAGGAATTCTAGAAGGATTCCTCGACTCCACACTCCTCCACATGCCTTTCACATGCTTGGCATGTGATCTCTCCTATATTATTGGAACACATGGACATGAGCCCACCTCTTTATATGACTCACTCTTCCTATTTTCTAAAAACCCCATAATATCCAATACACAAATAACTCTCACCCCATACCAAGGTATTTATAATTCATACCTATGGTATTTATAATGATCCATTCCACTCATCCTCTCAATCCCATACAATATCTTAGAAAATAGAAATAAGTGAGACCTGTTGGGCTCTCACTTGATACTCAAACTCTTATCAAACATAGAAGAAAACAATACTAATGCCAAATAAAAAATATCAAATTTTGGCATCATAGCACCCATGCAGATCATAGGTTGTCTTAGAGAGACTATCACGCTGGTTTTTAACGTAATTATAAGATGCAATCTATCATTATGAACATCACCTCAGCGTAGTCTCTCTCTTGACGGCCTATCATCGCCAAAAATTCAAGGTTGTCTTAGAGAAACCACCACGCTGGTTCTTGGAGTTATAGCTTCGTTACCTATTTTTACGTATTATATGAGGAGGTTTACGATGATCACCACGCTGGCAAACATAAGGAGATCTATGACACCCACCATGCTAGTTCTTGGAGTTATATCTTCTTGGAGCTATATATTTGTGTACCAAGGAAAATGTATTTCCTTGTGCAACCAAGCAAAATAAAATTGAAGATATGGCCCTTGAGGAGTCCCCTTTAGGGGCAAGGGCTATATCAACATGCCATATCTGTCCAATGGCATCTTGAATTTGTATAATGCATGTCGATATGGCCCTTGCCCCTAGAGGGGACCCTGAAGGGCCATATCATTAATTGTATTTTTTGAAAGTTTAATTGTATTTTT
Organism: Dipteris shenzhenensis; assembly: GCF_047967505.1. NCBI lineage: Eukaryota > Viridiplantae > Streptophyta > Polypodiopsida > Gleicheniales > Dipteridaceae > Dipteris > Dipteris shenzhenensis. The sequence continues at coordinate 5,468,501 of NC_141596.1, read as the reverse complement.
CTATATGTATCTCCATGCAACCACAACGGTGGGCCATTGGAGCGATTTTAGTGCTATTTTGGTCCTAAACCAAGGAAATTATAGTCCTACTTTATTAGTATTTTAGTCCTTGTTGCATTAAATATAAATGAGGGTAAAACTATTCCAAGCCACCGCGGTGGTTGGAGGCTCAGTAGTGCCTGTGAAGATAGTGGGAGAGAAGGAAGGAGTCTCACTTGCGGCTTTCTCACATACACAATGGGGGAATACACACAAAGGTGGAGGCTGAAAATAGTTTTTCTCTTCTTAGTTGTGAAAGCCAAAAGAACTCTAGTATAAAGAAATAGAAGAACCCTATATGTGGGTCTCACACCAAACTCAGCTAACTAAGGTGGCATACTAACTGCGTCACGAACTAGAGTACATAAGGATAGCTGTCATCCAGCTATTATTCATGGGCGGTGTACCAACCGCATCTGTAGCTAACAAGTCGGTGACATAAATGCACAACGATCACCCTGGCATATCATGAGTGGAGCTCGATATCTCAACACTCCCCCTCGAGCTCAATCCCAATTCCTGCACACCAAAAGCAGGTCTCTGAACTTGCGCAGCTTCTCTGCACCCAATGCCTTCATGAATATGTCAGCTACCTGATCTTTTGTGCTGACATAAACTAGATCAATAAGACCTAGTAAAACCTTCTCCCACACATAGTGATAATGCACCTCAATGTGCTTTTTCTAGCATGATAGACTGGGTTATTTGCCAAGTGTATACTGCTCATGTTGTCACAATAAATGACAACTGGCCCATCTGTAGACTGATGCATATCATAAAGTAGCTTATGCAACCAAGCTACCTCACATGCAGCCATCGTTGCACCCCTGTACTCAGCCTTTGTGCTCGACAAGAAGGCAACTGTAGGCTGTTTCTTGCTGCTCCAAGTGACTGCAGCACTCCCAAAAGAGAACACATATCCACTGGTAGATCGTCTATTAGAAATACTACCAGCCCAATCAGCATCAGTGTATCCATGCAACTGTATCTGAATCCCAGCCTCATAAAATAGTCCATACTGCAATGTGGAATTCACATACCTGAGTATGCATGTAGCCGCATCTAAATGCGGTTTCCTTGGAGCCTGCATAAACTGACTTCCCAATCCAACAGCATAGCTCAATCAGGCCTGGTAATAGTCATATGAAGCAAACTTCCTACTATGCGTTTGTACATAGTAGGGTCTTCCAAAAGCTCACCTGCATCTGCGCTCAACTTCACATTCTGCTCCAAAGGAACTGAAATAGGCTTACAGCCTGTCATCCCATATTTGGACAGCATGTCCAATCCATACTGACTTTGCAAGAGCCGTATCCCACTTGGTGATCTAATCACCTCAATGCCCAAGAAATAACGCAGCTCTCCCAAATCCTTCATCTCAAACTTCTGCTTCAATAGCATTTTCACATGAAGGATATCTTCATCACTATCACCTGTGATGATCAAATCATCAACATAAATGACAACCAGCATAATACCTTTCTCTGTTTTTCTCACATAAAGTGAGAAATCTGCCTTGGAAATCTGAAAGCCAATAGTGACAAGATACTGTCCTATCTTGTCAGACCATGCTCTAGGTGCTTGTTTCAAGCCATACAAGGCTTTCTTCAACCTGCAAACTCCGGATGAATAGCATGCACATAACTTGGTGGCTGCTCCATATAGAACTCTTCTTGCAAATCGCCATGCAAGAAGGCATTCTTTACATCCATATGATGTGAAAACCATCCCTTTGATGCAGCCATAGCAATGACTGCTCTTACAGTTGCCATCCTTGCAACTGGACTGAATGTTTCTTCATAATCAATGCCATATGTCTGTGCATACCCCTTGACAACTAATCGTGCCTTGTATCTGTTCACAGAACCATCTGCATTGTGCTTCACCTTATAAACCCACTTACAGCCAATTGCATTCTTGTCTTTAGGCAAAGGCACCAATTCCCATGTAGCATTTGCTTCCAAGGCATCCATTTCTTCATCCATGGCTTTCTCCCATTTTTCTTTTCCCATGGCTTGCTCAAAAGAAGTGGGTTCTGGTTCATGTATCACTTTGACCATATAGGCATAGTGAATGGCTGTAAATCCATCATATTTCAGCCTATCCACAGGATACCTAGCTTTGGTAGACCTACCCAAAATAGGCTCACTTCCAGGTGCTCTCAAAACATCCCTGGTCTTCCTTACTCCAGGTGTGACAACAGAAGTAATACCCAACTCATCATCAATGCTCTGTTCCGAGCCACTGGATTCACCATCCACATAAGAGTGACCTGCATTCACATCAAACATGGGCTGATCTACCTTCTCTTTTCCTTTTCGTGATACCTGCATACCAGTATCTGCATTGCTTTGAGGAGATTCTCCTGATCTCACTCTGCCGGTCCATGGCGAAGTATGTGAACCACTGCTAGAGGACACTGCAGGTCCACTATTATTTTGTGATTGCTGCTGTGAACTCTGTGCAGCATTACCATTTTGTGCATCTACATCATTAATCACATTTACTGGTTTATTCCAGTTGCTCATCTCATCAAAAACAACATCTCTGCTCACTGTAAACTTACGAGTAGAAGGGTTATAGCATCTATACCCTTTGTACTGCAGAGAATAACCAGTAAAGATGGACTTCTCAGCTTTTGGATCCAACTTGGACCTCAACTCATCTGGCACAGGCATAGGATGCAATTTCTGCGACAACTCTTCAACGACCTCAACTCATCTGGCACAGGCATAGGATGCAATTTCTGCGACAACTCTTCAACGACCTGCAGAGTAGTGGTCGCACATAAAAAACAGGGCCTTTTTCTTAGTGCTTGCGGAGAACTTCTGCCTCCAAAATGGGCCCCGAAATGGCCTCGAATCAAAAAAATAAAGTCACCAAAGGCTTCCCCCTTTCCCGCAGCATATATTTCCCTCTCGCCACACTACGAAGGGCGTCTCAATCTGAGACAATGCACTCTTGCACTTTCTGGTTGTGCTACCTGCAGAGATTTGCTCCCAAACTCGAAAAAGGAAAGCAACATTGGTTCTCTTACCAGGACACCACGACTTTGGTTTGCTTTCTTGAGCTCCTTACCACGAACCAGGCTCTGATACCATGTGAAGATAGTGGGAGAGAAGGAAGGAGTCTCACTTGCGGCTTTCTCACATACACAATGGGGGAATACACACAAAGATGGAGGCTGAAAATAGTTTTCCTCTTCTTAGTTGTCAAAGCCAAAAGAACTCTAATACAAAGAAATAGAAGAAACCTATATGTGGGTCTCAAACCAAACTCAGGTAACTAAGGTGGCATACTAACTAAGCCATGAACTAGAGTACATAAGGATAGCTGTCATTCAGCTATTATCATGGGCGGTGTGCCAACCGCATCTGCAGCTAACAAGTCGGTGACATAAATGCACAACGGTCACCCTGGCATATCACGAGTGGAGCTCGATATCTCAATAGTGCCATCCAGATAATCAACTACAATTCATCGAGTAAAAATTGAGCAAAAGAGATTACAATATACATCTACATTCAAGAATAGGTGCAAAGGGGTTGCAAAAGAGCCTCTAGCAAAACAAGACCATGCCGGTAAGTTGATTTTACGAAAGGCACCATGGGTGTTGACAGAGAACTGGGTGAAGATTTCTCTCCCACTTCTATGCTTCTCCTAAATGCTTACCCTACTAGATTAGCTTCTCAACCCTTGACCTCCAAGATCTATGAGGGAGACTAGTTTTCCACCATGTATTCTATTCTAAACCCTAGATCTTCCTCCTAAACTTGAACCTCCTTCTGAACCCTGGAGCCTCCTTTTGATCACTAAAATGCTTTCTAAACCTGAAAGACCTAATGGAGGCAAAAGCATTCATTCCCCCAATGATGTTGTTGAATGGTTCCTTCATGCAAGCATGCGCAATGTCTACTTTACACACTTGAGCCTACGTCTCTTACTGGAATACAACTAAGGTCCTAAGCTACACATATACCATGATGATGATGACATCCATATATCTATAGGTGACAAAAAGCCTCGTAACCATGCACACCCTACCTATGACAGAGAAATGAAAATATTTTAGCACCCTTGTGCTGGCCTAGAAGAGCTAAAATATTTTCAACTCTAGCAAAATAAAGAATCCTAAGCAGAAACCTTTGGTTACTAGCTTAAGGAAATTTATGTTTCTTAAAGAGCAACCACTTAAAGAGTAAATCAGGCCATGAGATGGACACTAATATCTAGAGCTCAACATTTTGAACATTTCTCTTTTTATAGAAAAGCAATCCAACATATGAAAAGTTATAGGCACTGAAAGGTTGAGTTGTACATGACCCTTATCCCTCTCCACATAAAAAAAGAGAATTTGAAAATTCAATTTATCCTACTATCCAATTATGGACAATTTGGAGCGTGCACAACTATTGACAAAATCCACCTCTTCCACCTCCATCCCTATAAAGTTGCACCCACCTCCTTCATTCTTCTTCCTCTTCATTTGGCTTCCCTCCTCTTACGAATTCTCAAGCCCCACACAAGACCTTCCTCCCTCTACATCGAACACCACCTTACTCCTATCTTCATCCGTCGAGCTATACATCAAGCCCTTCTTGTAGCAATGTCCTAGCCATCCACCCACTATCCATTGTCTTCCTAAACCATCTTGAATATTTGAGAGAGTCTTTAGAGAGTACTTGGCGGTGATCATCTCCCCCTTCCACCTTTATTTCTATCAAGTTTTCTTATTTTCCATCAAGTTTTGGTTTCCCATCATTCCTTTCTCTTTTTCGATCCACCTCTCATTTTGTCCACCTCTCATCCAATCCTCTTATTTATATCCAACTCTCTTCTACTCCCACACCCCCTTTATCTCTCTTCCATTTTTGATACACCCCCTTTGCCCCTCCACCATTCTACCCTTTCCATTCTCACACTTCCTTCCTCCTTTAACTCCACTACAACCCCCTTCTCCCCTCTGCCCTTCTACCCTTTCCATTCTCTCACATGCTTCCCCCTTTTACTCCACTACAACCCCCTTCACCCTCCACTATTCTACCCTTTCCATTCTCTCACTCCCTCCCCCCTTTCTCTCCACTCCACCCCCATCCCATCTACTCCACCCCATTCCATCGTATCACTTCTCTCCTCCCCCATCTCTCTCTCTTTTCTCATCTCACTCTCTCCCCCACCCCTCCCTCTCTCTCTCTCTTGGTCTTTTCTCTCATCTAATGCACAAATCCATCTCCAAGGTTATGGTGTCACATTTTTGTAGTCGATGGGCATGATGAGAGGAATTGCATATTCAACATGCAAAACAAGCCACCCCAACTGCCACAATATCAATCGGCACCTATGCATCATACAAGCAACTAACATTTGTCCAAGTTAAGCCAACTCTAAGACTGAATCTTGTTCCACTCCAGAGCCAAGCTCCACAACTACTTAGAAATCCAAATCCACAACAATACACAAGAGCATTAAATCCCCCTCCTCTAGTAGTCCCACTATAACAACTTCAAGCCAAGGAAGTGGATACTACATTTGAATATGAGATTGAGTACCCAATGTACTATGTGGAAGGAGCAAAAGGATTAATACACATCAATGTGAATCAAGTTGATCTAAACACATATCGAGCACCAATCAAGTTCTATGATTGTAGAGAGAATCACCAAAATCGCCAAATTGCAGAGTGCCCCCATCATGGTAGCCCCGCTACTTTCCAACCACTCTATAGAGTGTGGCATCTACCATGCTTGCACGGATTGTCCCCTCAATCCAAAACCTCTGTAACAAAATTAGGCTAACCTTGATGTTCTAATAGGCATCATTAGGGTAGGTCAACAAAGTGTTGGGCCCAAAAGCATTATGTTGAAATCGGTAAATGCCATCACATGGCAACAAAAAGAGGCAACTAAGCAACATTCAATTCCAGTTCAAGCAAAAAGTCCTTTATAAAAGAAAATACAAACATTGGTGCAATGTCCAACTCATAGATAACAACCTAGTCGAACAATAGGAGGACAGAAACATCTAAGAGCCGTGGTAATTGATGCTAATAGGGAGTACAAGAGTTCTAGATCTGTGGGTCATGCATCACTCATACATCCAGGATCCAAAGCATGGTTAGACAATCCCTTCTTAAACGTGTAGTCACTCCCAAACTACAATCAAATCTTTATTCCCTTCACTGTCTCTTTGCTCATGCCTCTTCCTACTTCCAACTCACCCAACATTCATAAACTTACCAGCAACTCACTCCTAGCTTCTTCCCTTCTATTACTAATACCACTATCAAGGATAACGATCTTGTTCAATCCATTTGATTTCACCTCTCACCCCTCGTCTCATATACCCCTCCCACTCACTGTCCCCTTCCATCTTGCACCCCCATGTTCCTAGATTCTCTCTATATATTGCCACCTCCGACACCAATTGAGATGCCTTCAACAACAATGGACATGATATTTCAATTCCAATATCAAGACCCAGATGATTCTAATTGCGCTCCCATATTCGATTCCTATGATGGGGATAATTATGATGTAATTTCACTTCCATGTAACCCCATCAAGGAATTTTGGAGCAAATTCTCAGATACAACATATATGCCCTAAAACAATTCCCACTCAACATTCACCAATATCAGATAATTGAAGCTTGGATTTGCAAGTTGGATCCCCAATGTGATTGGAGACAACCCAAGCTATTTGAAGTTCTATGCAGTACCATGCCGGTACCGTTGGGTTGCCAACATACACACCTTGGGTGAGAATCACACCACAAATCAAGCCACACTTTGGAGGGAAATGGAACATCCAAGGCACATTGATCCAGTACTTCAACAACATGAAGCACACATGCAAGGCAACATTGACTGTATCCTACGGCAAAGTCCTCCTTGCAAAACCTTGGAATTCATTCTTGAGGTTTCCATCCACAACGATCGTCATCTGACTACACTCAATTATAATCCCAATGGCCCCACCAATTCTCAGACTATGAGTAGACTCTATGAAAGAGTCATCTTCTTAAAATATTGCCACATATATCTCTTTGAATAGATGGTGGATATAGGCTTCTTAGAAACTAAGCAAAAATTGTACGGTGCAAAGGCATTGGAAAATGATTAACTAGCATGCCACAAGTTCCATAGCCCTACTGGGTTACACACATGGCTTTCCAACTCCGTGATCACAACAAGCTGTAACCCGAGGATGGGTAATAACATGGGTCCGGAGGTATGTTAACCTTGCGTCAACATGGACTCAAACAACACAGAATGTGTGTGGAGAGTAGTGACAAAGCTCTGCTTATACGTACATGAGCCTAGGAACCTTACATGCAAATCTTACATGCGATTCCTACATTTGCATCCTACATGCGATTCCTTACATACAAGTTCTAGATGCAACGTCTACATGCAATTCCTACATGTGCATCCTACATGTGATTCCTATATGCGCAACCTACATGTGATTCCTACATGCAACTTCTAGATGCAAGTTCTACATGCCATTCCTATATGTACATCCTAGATGAAATTTCTACATGTAGAAAGAGAGAGGCCTACAATTCCTACATGCAAAGAGAAAAGATCTCCAACTTGTATAAATACCTCATGAGATGAAATGAAGCCCCCAGTATTTGGGGCATTGTGTTCAATTCTATTTTGATGTTCTATGCAATTGTCTCCAAGTGTCCATACTCCCTTGCACTCTCACGTCCAATAGCATGCCCTACCCTTGTCTCCTACTCCCCCCTCCTCCAACCTTGCAACTCCTCCTCACCCTCTCCTCCCTTCTCCTCCCCCTCCACCAACCCCTTCACTCTTACACCTTCTTTCCCTTCCACTCCTACGCTTATCCTAAATTATTACCCTCTTGGATTAGTTTCCCAACCCTTAACCTCCAAGATCTGTGAGGGAAAAGAGTTCTCCACCATGTACTGTATTCTGAAGCCTGGATCCTCCTAACTTTTGGGAGTAAATGCTCCATCAACATACATAAACTATAGTCATAAACTATTTCTCTTTTGATACTCGTAGAAGGCATATAATAAACCTTAGAAGGAAGTTGCATGTAACCGCTTTGGAGCATGTGCAAGTTACAAACTATATCTATCTCTTCCTCATGCAATATCAGAATGTGATAATCAATATCAATCAGTTATGAATCAAAGCTATGGCAGTGTTATTACTTTCCTTCTCATCTCATAATCATCTACTCTTTATATTCTCGTAATCGGAAAACTATTTCAATTGATGTATGGAATTCTATATATGTCTGAACATATCTGTTGGAGTCAAACAAAGTCCTCAAGAATTCCAAGAGGAAGAAAGAAGAATAATTGGGGGTGGTTTTGAGAATTGCTTATGGTGTGTTTTCTTGCCGAAACCGTGAAAGAAAAAATTGCTTCAATGTAGCATAATCTACAAAGTGATCCATGCCATATTGTATGGACCGACTCATCGCCTTACCTGCCAAAGTAGCTACCAATTGCTCTTTCTTCACCGCATCACCAAGCTGTCCTTCGAAACCACTTACTACCCATTGAGTCTCAAATTGCCCGATGTGGCTATCAGGGTCTTGGTTTTTTTTGCCACTGAATTTAGCAGAGCGATATCGGGGGTTTTGCATGGTGACTACAGGATTGGGTCAAACACTTGGTCTGATTCCCCTTGACTGAGGTGGGAGTGGATCAAACAACTACCTTCTAGCTACTATAGATAGCCCAAATGTAGCATGGTAACCATAAGTTGCACGAAAAAATGCCTCTGACAGAGACCATGGAGTACGAGGCCCTTTTGGAGTGTCCGCAGCTTGATATTTGGAACTACCCCCCGAACTAGTTGAAGGTTCCACCCTTGACTCTGTATTGCTACAAAACCACTCTTCATCCTTCAAACTTCTGGTTGTTACATTCAAAATCCATTGAAGCAAAGATACCTCCCCTCCCTCTTCAAGAATTGGTAATGGTTCAACTTAACCTCTCCAGAGGTACATGCTTCCCCTCAAGCCCGAGCTCTAGTACAATACGGACGGCCAATCTGGAGAGGGGATGAATTAGGTCCCTCCACATCTGATAACTACCAATGACTCCATGAACATACTATGAAAAGAAACTATTGTGGAATCTTTCAATCTTCAGATACTGCCCGAAATCACCACCCATGGAACAATTCGTGTGGTCCTAAAGGATCGAGAATGCCTTTGTCTGGTCCTGAATCTCCTTCTTAGACTCCATTGATCCACTAACAGGCTTCAAAAAACGCGTGTTTGCACCACACAACTTACAAGAGAACTCTATCGATGCAGAAAGCCATGTCTGCCACGTACATCTTCAATCACATTTGGGAGTAGATATGTTGGTAGAAGACTATGCCTAGAAGTTTTGCAATTTGAACCAGAGGCTGGCCACCACTCAGAGACCGACTGAGGAACAACTCGGAGATTATTTTTGCAAAGGATTGACTAGGGCATTGAGAAGTGCTATGGCTGGGAGGGACACACTACTGGTGCCAATGATTTTAACAATATGGTAGTAGCTGCACAACGAGCCGTTGGCTTGACCAAACACAAATCCAAGAAAAGTAAAAAAAAGAGATACATAGGATTTCAACTCCGACACAGAGTCGGATGACAAATCAGATACAAATAGTGAAGAGAAACAGTTACTTATACAAATAGAGAAACAATAAGAATGTCTACCCGTAGTGAGCAAGTGGTTACTGGAAATGCTGAATCAATTTTTTGGGGTGTTAGAAAAAGTCTCATAAAGGATACCAGGTTACAAACAGACAATTTAGTGTTGCACACAAGAGTAGAAGCCCTGACAAATTTGGAAGAAGAACTCAAAGCTACTTCCGAGGATACAGAGCTTTATGGAATTTTTTTGGGGGCTGATGCAGTGAATACCCTGAAGACAGAATTAGTGGGTATTTCTAGGAATGCATGGGATAATCTGAAGGACAGATTCTTGATTTTGACACGACGACCGTATGAAGCCTTTGCTACAGAAAAGTATACAACTAAGATTTCAACAGAGAGGATGCAGGACCAGGAAACACAAATCAAGGACTTGGAGCAACAACTGATGGAGCTCCAACAGAGATTGAGGACTACTTCAACACCTGTTGTTAATGCTCAAAACACAATTAGTGCAAAATTGATGTCTGTGCAGGTAACTGAAGAAACAATAGCAGAATTGATGGAGATGTGAGCGGCCGTGCAGGGGAGCAGAGTCAAATACAGCAGAGCAATATTGACACAGCTAACATGTTGCAAGCCTTAAAGACTATTGAGGACCTGACAATTGAGCAGGATGAACAGATTCTGATTGAGAGAAATCAGCCTCTGTCTACACTGAATAACACTACTATTTGCGCACTGGTTCATAAGGATGCGAGTGCAGGCAAAGTTGACCAACTAAGTCTACTATAGATACAGACCCGCTAGAGGATAATGCAGTTCTTCAAGAAGATGTTAAAAATTACCCACCAGAGGGTACGCACAGCGGAAGACTGATAGAATTGCCCAGGAGCTCACACAATGTGGTGTGGGGTGTGGAATCATGAACTTCTTAAACTTATGTGCATAGATGTGCAAGCCAGTAAATATACAATGCTCAGAGACAAATATAGAAGCAACACTTTATATTTCCGTCCGTCCACAAAGTAGGACATGATACAATACCAAAAGGTTCTCCTACTAGATGTCAAGCACTTCTAGATCTTTGAGCCCACGTGCTCCACCTCGAGCGTATGTAGACTCTCTGTCGAGAGTGTTCTTCTCAACCTTGCTGCCCTGAGTGTCAGCCTAGGTAGGCAGCCCTATTAGAAAAGACCCAACAGAGGGTACACGCAGCGGAAATAATGCCCAGGAGCTCACACAGTGTGCGGTGTGGGTGTGGAATCACAAACTTCTTTACTTATGTGCATTCAATAGGTGTGCAGACTCATCAATAGACAATGAACCAAACTAGATAGAGAAACCACCAAATAATATATTTCCGTCCACAACTATGGACACAATACAAGAGAGACAGATCCAGAGTCCCACCAATGGTGTGGTCCTCTGATCTTACCACAAAGTCCTCCTCCTATCTGCTGGCTATCTCTAGACTAGAGTCCGCGTGCTCCACCTCGAGCGTGAGTAGACTTTCCGTCTAGAATGATCTTCTCCACCTTGCTGTCTGGAAACCAGTCTAGGTGGGCAGCCTCCTGCAAGCTAAGTCTGCAGCACAAGGTACTTCTTTCTCCTCCTGACTGTAGGCCCAAAGGTAGCCCTGCTGCTGCTCCTTCTGCTGGTGGAATTGCTGCTCCAGATGATGTGAAATGAGGCCTGACTGGCCTCCTTATATAGCCCTCAAGGGCCTGGCCAGCCAACCGACCCAGCAGCCCTAGAAAGGGCCGACTGCTGGTCGGTTCAGCCACCTGCCCCTGGCCGACCAAAACCGACCCACAGCTCCCTATTTATGGGACTATGGGCTGCCCTTTTGGGGCACACATTACAAGGGCCCTTGGCCCACCTTTCAAGGGCAGATGCCCTATAAATACAGGGTCCAGCCCCACCCAAAACCTACTGCAGACAGTGCGCCTCCTGTCTAGATCCATCGCAATCTGTCCCAGCCATGCTTCTGCACTTTTCTGGCCCTCTGTCCTGCACATAACAGTTCTAGATGTGCTGCCCACATGACAGCCATGATGCTGTCTATGTGGCAGCCCCTTTCTCTCTTTTTCTGTTGGGTACTGCCCTAGGTCTCCCTCCCCCATGCTCTCCTCATATGGGGGCTTACAGATGGGGAGGTGACCTTTCCAACAGCCCCTGCCAAGCTTTGTCTGCAGCACACAGGTCCTCTTGGTCCTCCTGAATGTAGGCCCCAAGATAGCTGAATGGCTGCTTCAGAAGATATTGATCACAACACCTCGCTGCCCTAGAAGACAGCCAAGGTCCAGCCTCTAGGGAACTCAGTCTGCAGCACACCTTCCACTCTCCTTCGCCCCTAGTGTGAGGCCCAAGGGAGTGGCTTCTGGCTGCTCCTGTCTTCTCCTGCTCTTGCTGAATGGTTGGATGAATTATGAGGCCCAGGGCCTCTCCTTTTACAGGCCCAAGGCCTGGTCAAAATAGCCGACTGGTCAGCCCTATTTTGGCTGACTCAGTCTGCTGGCTGAAAACCGACCTGGTTGGCTGCCCCTACCAGCCCAACCAGGGCCCTATATAAGGGTTTACTAGGCCCTTTCCAGCCTTTGTTCCACGCAGGGACCCAGCCCTCTTGACCAGCCTAACCAAGGCCTGGTTGGCTGGCTCAACCAGCCCCAACCAGCTCTACTGTTGGCCGACCTGTTTGCTGATCTGTCCCGCCATATTCCTGCGCCATCTTTAGGGTATGCTGCAGGCCATGTGCCTACCCAAACACCTCGCCAGATAGCTCGCCATGTAGGCGTTTGTACCCCAGGATACCCTGCCATCTTGTGCTGCTCCAAATCTGTCTCTTCTAGGCCAGATCTATGCCATGTATGCATCGCCATCTACCATGGTCTTGACGCCATGTGTTGCAGCCACTTTGATGCGTCTAGGTACTTTCCTTTTTCTCTCTGATCTCTAACCCCATGCTGCCCCCATGGCAGCCATCTTGCTGCCCATGTGGCCATCCCTCAGGACCCAGGTCCAACCCCCCCCTCCCAATGCTTTCCTCATATGGGGGCTTACAGATGGGGAGGTGAACTTTCCAACACCACCTCTCACTGACACATCTCGGCCCAATGCCAACACGTCGATGACGATGCTCCAGTAAGTCCCTGGTCGTAGTCCTCTAGAAGCTTTCGCTGTCGAAATCTTTTCCTAGCTTTTCGTCCAGTGGCTCTTGCTCCACCAGGTCTGGTTCCGCTTCCCCACACCATCCTAGTACACAAGTCCATCTGTGGTAGCACTTCCTGGCACCACCACCTTCAATCACGCTCCCGCCTTCAAACTCGAGCAATCCAGCCGCCACGATCTACTAGTTGTCCCCCTCATAATGAGTGAACAACCTGGAGTCTTCCAGGCACCATGCTCTGAGGGTCTGTTTCAACCCGTCCTTCCTTTAGCAAGGTCCGCAAAACAAAAGAACATCTCCAGATAACCTGGACCGCGAACTCTAAATGCACCTGATTGACCTAAGTCAACCTCCTTCTCGCAAGGGCACCATCCTCCAGTCGTGGAAGTCGATTCCCAAGAGCTTCTGAATCGGGGTCATCCTTTAGCAAGGTCCCTGAATTCAGGCTCCCACACCTGTGAGCCTCCTACTTGGGCTCTAATACCATGTTAGAAATTACCTAACAGAGGGTACATACAGCAGAAGAATGATAGAATTGCCCAGGAGCTCACACACTGTGGTGTGGGGTGTGGAATCACAAACTTCTTAAACTTATGTACATAGATGGCAAGCCAGTAAATATACAATGCTCAGAGACAAATATAGAAGCAACACTTTATATTTCCGTCCGTCCACAAAGTAGGACATGATACAATACCAAAAGGTTCTCCTACTAGATGTCAAGCACTTCTAGATCTCTGAGCCCGCATGCTCCACCTCGAGCGTATGTAGACTCTCTGTCAAGAGTGTTCTTCTCAACCTTGCTGCCCTGAGTGTCAGCCTAGGTAGGCAGCCCCTGTCAAGCTTTTTCTGCAGCACACAGGTCCTCTTGGTCCTCCTGAATGTAGGCCCCAAGATAGCTGCTCCAGTGCTCCAAACTGCTTGTGAATGGCTGCTCCAGAAGATATTGATCACGACACCTCGCTGCCCTAGAAGACAGCCAAGGTCCAGCCTCTAGGGAACTCAGTCTGCAGCACACCTTCCACTCTCCTTCGCCCCTAGTGTGAGGCCCAAGGGAGTGTCTTCTGGCTGCTCCTATCTGCTCCTGCTCTTGCTGAATGGGTGGATGAATTATGAGGACCAGGGCCTCTCCTTTTATAGTCCCAAGGCCTGGTCAAAAGAGCCGACTGGTCAGCCCTATTTTGGCCGACTCAGTCTGCTGGCTAAAAACCGACCTGGTTGGCTGCCCCTACCAGCCCAACCAGGGCCCTATTAAGTGTCTTTACTAGGCCCTTTGCAGCCTTTGTTCCAGGCAAGGACCCAGCCCTCTTGACCAGCCTAACCAAGGCCTGGTTGGCTGGCTCAACCAGCCCCAACCAGCGCTACTGTTGGCCAACCTGTTTGCTGATCTCTCCCGCCATATTCCTGCGCCATCTTTAGGGTATGTTGCAGGCCATGTGCCTACTCACACAGCTCGCCAGATAGCTCGCCATGTAGGCGCCTATACCCCGGGATACCCCACCATTTGGTGCTGCTCTAGATCTGTCTCTTCCATGCCAAATCTATGCCATGTATGCATCGCCATCTGCCATGGTCTTGACGCCATGTGTTGCAGCCACTTTGATGCGTCCAGGTACTTTCCTTTTTCTCTCTGATCTTTGCCCCCATGGCAGCCATCTTGCTGCTGATGTGGCCATCCCTCGGGGGCCAGGTCCACCCCCCCCATGCTCTCCTCATATGGGGGCTTACAGATGGGGAGGTGACCTTTCCAACAGAAGATGTGTTAGCAGATACTGATGACATAGACCAACCAAACTGAGAGTGGGTTCAGGTCTCAGTCATTTTTGCTGGCCAAAAATCCATGTTCCACCAGGTTTGTCAGTGGAAGCAAATGCTCCATCAACATACATAAACTATAGTCATAAACTATTTCTCTTTTGATACTCGTAGAAGGCATATAATAAACCTTTGGGAAGTTGCATGTAACTGCTTTGAAGTGTGTCCAAGTAACTATATCTATTTCTTCCTCATGCAAAATATGCATGTGTCGTGTTCAGGAATTCCGAATGAGGAAGTACTTATGTATTCCGATGTGTCTTTTTCAAGCTTTATATTGTTATTACAATGTGATAACCAATACCAATCAGTAATGAATCAAAGCTATGGCAATGTCATTATTTTCCGTCTCATTTCAAAATCGCCAAGCGTCGAAAGGTCACCGCCAGTAGAATCGCCATGCAATACCTCGTAGACTCGACTGCCAAGTGTCCTCCATGAGAGGCCTTGCCCAATAGTACCTTCGAGGCCTGCATGGGCCAATCAAATCAACCCTACCAGCAACTATCTCCCATGAGGGCGAACCACGCTAACTACTAACAATTAAATCATCTCCCAATTCCATCCAACCTGTACTTATATCAATAATCTGCTCTTGAAGGTGATTTCAATTTTAAAATTTGGACCAAAAACCCAAACTTTTGCAGCTGGTCTATAAACAGCAACATTCTGGCAACAGAAATCTACCCGGGTATTCTCCACACCCTAGGCCACTAATTCTCCAATTTTCAAAGAGACAGGTGCATGGAAAGCATAGAAATTGCAGTTTTCCTTCAAAACTTAAAGAAAACTGCAGGAAGAAAGCTGTAGAAGAGAAAAGGACTGGTATGCTTCCATGTGGAGACGGAGTCCATTACAAAAGGTTAGTGCTAATATGATATCACCTTTAGAAGAGAGACACATGTGTGATCTCAAAACAGCATGCATGCATGAGCTTTTCTTCCAAGTTGGCTTCCATCATTCTAGAATTAATATTTGACATAAGAGGAACACTAGCTTATATAGAAGCAGAAGCATCAGCCATAGTTGCCACAAGGACTTTCCCTCCTTCGGAAGACATGACCGTGGTTTGCATCCTTGACAGCTGCTCTACTATTGATATTAGTGGCTGCATGGCATCATCACAACCTGGATTACTTTGGACAATGAGTACGGGTGTCCCCTTGGGTGTATTCAGATTAACAACGAACGGCAAGCTTCTCGATGTGCCCACATAACCAACTTTTCTTTACATCGCCCATCTTTCTTTACATTATTGGACATGTCCCATGGAACACAATCCACATCTCGGACTACATTTCTTTCCGCATTTGAAGGAATGCTCTTTTAGTTTTGCATTTATATCCTTGCTTTGGGAATGTCCCATGTCCCTCAGTACAAAGCTACGCAGAATTCCAGTTCAGTTCTGTCCTGGTTTCTTCCATGCTTGTCGTTTCGTTCATTGCTTGGAAATTCTTCTTGGCCTCCATCATGTAAGCATCTTAATAGATGTTAGACATCAGGACATAAGTTGCAGCATCCTTTTCATCCAATCGCAGTGCACGGTCAAAGGCCTGTTGTCCAACCTCCACATTACCCCACTTTTGACAAGCACCCAACACAGTATGCCAGACTGCAAGAACAAGTTGGAAAGGCATCTCCTCCACAATTGCTACTGCCTCATCTAACTGACCTGCCCGGCCAAGGAGATCAACCATGCAATTGTGGTGCTCAATAGTTGGAGTAATCTCATAGTCTTTGCTTATGGCCTGAAAGTACTTCTGGCCCTTATCGACTAGACCTGAGTGACTGCAGACAATCAGAACACTAAGGAATGTGACTCTGTCTGGCATTATGCCTTCTCCTTGCATTCTCTCGAGCATATGGAAAACGATATCACTTTCCCCTAGCTGGGCATACCCTGCAAGTAGTGCACTCCACGAGACTTTCTCTCGAGCTGGAAGCTTGTCAAACACTTCATGTGCTTTTGCAAGCGAGCCAAATTTGGCATACATATCCACCAAGGTGTCACCAAGGAAAGGATCACTTTCCAACCCCTTCCTGGCTATCTCAGTGTGTATTTCTTGGCCCTTGTCTATGGCTCCTACACTACCACAAGCTTTCAAGCTGCAAACAAACGTGACAGCATCCGGAGACACTCCCTCTAAATGCATCTGTTCGAAACAGTTCAATGCTTCCTCACCATGCCCCTGTTGGGCATACCCTGTGATTAGTGCGTTCCAGGAGACTACATCTCGAACTGGAAGCTTGTCAAAAACTTCCCTTGCTTTTGCAAGCGAACCACATTTGGCATACATATTGACCAAGGCAGGACTGACAAAAGGATTGCTTTCCAACCCGTTTCTGGCAATCTCGACATGCATTTCTTCACCCTTGTCTGTGGCTCCTATACTGCCACAAGCTTTCAAGGCGCAAACAAATGTGACAGAAATCGGAGACAACCCCTCCAATTGCATCTGTTCGAAACAGTTCAGCACTTCCTCATTAAGACCCTCTTGGGCATACCCTGCAATTAGTGCATTCCAGGACACTACATCTCGAACTGGAATCTTGGAGAACACTTCCTCTGCTTTTGCGAGCGAGCCACATTTGGCATACAGATTGACCATGGTGGTGCCAACCAAGGGATGACTTTCCAACCCCTTTCTGGCAATCTCTGCGTGTATCTTCCCACCCTTGTCTATGCTTCCTACACTGCAACATGCTGTCAAGATGCAAATAAAAGTGACAGCATCTGGAGACACCCCCTCTATTTGCATCTGTTCGAAACAGTTCAGTGCTTCCTCACAAAGCCTGTGGTCGGCATATCCTGTGATCAGTGCACTCCAGGAGACTACATCTCGAATTGGAAGCTTGTCAAACACGTCCTGTGCTTCTGCAAGCAAGCGACATTTGGCATACATATCAATCAAGGTGGCACCAACAAAAGGATCACTTTCCAACCCCTTTTTGGCAATCTCAAAGTGTATTTCTTGACCTTTTTCTGCAAATTTCAGCCTAGCACAAGCCTTCAGTAGGGCTACAAACGTATGCTTGCTGGGACGTACCCAATACCCTTGCATTTTCTCGTAGAGGTTGAAAGCATGCTGTGATTCCCCGCATTCAATATAGCCCATGATGAGAGACGTCCAAGAGTGCTCATTTGCATCAACCAACCTGTTGAAAACCTGCTGGGCATCGCATATGCTTCCACATTCCACCAGCATGGGGACAAGGTAGTTCCCTAGAGATCTATGAGCTTCCAGTTTACTTTTGCACATGTAGGCATGCAAACGCTTAGCATAGGCTAGATTTTTTCCTTTTCTACACTTTTGCAAAATGCATATAAAGCTGTCAATCGAAGGTAGCTGGGGCGTCCGTTCTAAAGAGGTGATTGCCTCCTCTAAGCTTGGCATTTCCCAGACAATTTTGTCATGCAATTCTTGTGCTTTAGGTGCATTCACCTGTACTGCACACCCATCGCTGGCTTTGCAATTGCTCAGAGTCTCCACCAAGCCACAGTCTCCACAGTTTGACCGGGCCTGACCAACGGATGCTATGGCCCCGTGCATTCCAGACTCCGTTTTCTTGGATTGCACAGCACCTTATCGATAGAGACTCCTCGATAATTTTATCTTGATCCGTTGGGTTTGTCTGTTTTAACAGACTCGCCAGACTAGCAGTATTTCTACAGCTTTTTACCCATGCAATCACTTTGCTCGACTTGGACGAATCCCTAAAATACTCTTGCCGTGAGCGCTGTGTCTTTACTTCGCCAACACCAGGGCGTTTTATAAAACTCTAAAATCCTAAGAAGCCAATATACTTGGCAGCTGGCCAAGCATTTTGCTTGGGAAGGACGACCAATCGAAACTGAAGTTTAAGGTACCTCAATTCGAACTTGTTGAAGTGCTTCGAGTAGAGCGCTCCCCCACAATTTTGAGGATCGAAGAACCCTTGTCCTAGTAGATTATCGCTCCACTTCCCCAATGGAGAGAGCTCTTCCAATGTTACGCCTGAATGCAAGCTCTGCATCATTTTGACAAATATGCTTTGGTGCGATATTTGGCACCCTGAAATTTCGCGGTTGCCACTTCGTAAACGCGCTCTTCCCTATGCTCGCAATTTTGCCGCAGTTAACAGCATTCCATTGCTTGTGCCCCTCCTGTGCCCAGTTGAAATCATTGTCCTCGCTCGCCCAATTCTGCAATCACGATTCACGTCGACGAAATTCTTGGTCAAAGTCTTCACAAAGATCTGCATGCCGCCTCTTAGACGCTCCTCGGAAGCTCCTAGGGACATGACCTTTAAAAATGGCGAGCCCCGGAGCAGCGAGCCAGATAGAAATTCTGACCCTGGGCACTTTTCCAAGATGTCGAGGCTCGGCGCGAGGCTACATGAGCGTCCTGTGCATTTTCTGTCCACGTGTGAGCTTTTTCCAGAACTGACGAAGACGTTCAAAGTGATGTTGACTTGCGAAGGTGCTCATGGGATCTTCCTTGAAATCAGAGCCTCTCATCGGAGTCCGGACGGTGGACATGGTCTTCCACTCGGAGTGCTCACCGAAAACCGAGGTTTAATATCATGTGAATTGCAAATTCCGTCATAAACAAGTGAGTACAAGTACTCGAGAGCACTTTCTTCAATTGGTTCTATCAAAGGAAAACAATTGTCAATATGAATGAATGGTTAATTTGCAACACCTTTGATGGAAGCTCGTGTATAGGAAAGTTCGAATGATTTGCAAACGGGAGAGAGAGAGAGAGAGAGAGAGAGAGTTTTCTTAACAAGTGAAAAATGAATGACACATGTCATTCAATAGTCCTGCCCAAAAGAAATGGGGAGGCGTAGGGGGGGCTAGAGGGAAGCTAAAAGAGAGAGAAAGAGTGAGACTAGTGGTGGAGTGAGGGAAGCTAAGAAAGAGAATGGGGTGGTGAAGGGTGGGTGGGCTAGGGACGAGTGGTGGAGTGAGGGAAGCTGAGAGAGAGAGAGAGAGAGAGAGAGAGAGAGACCCAAAATCATTAGTTGTGCATAATAGCCCCTAACAAAGGCCAATGAGAAAAATCTAGAATTTATGAAATTTAAAAACTCTCCTATTTTAGCTTTGCCAAAGTAGAACCATTGCTAAGGCTATCCTATAAGGGCAGGCCAAAAAAAGAAAGTGTGTGTGGGTGAGTGTGTGTGAGAGAGAAAGAACCAAAATAGAAGGGGACCACGTGGCAACGAAGTGAGTGGGACACTTTTTTGGCCTGCCCAGGGGAAAGGTTATAGTAACCGTTTTCTTTGTTTTGAGATGATAAAGCTTCTAATTGTGGCTTACCGGGTGGTTGCCTTGGAGTGGTAGTTTGGTGAATTTTTAGACGCGTGCAAACGAGTGATTGGCTATCCACCGTTGCTATTTTTATCCTCCGTTCTTGCTATTTTTGTCCCTATTTTTGTCCCCCTTTCTCTTTCTCTCTTCTTCTTCTTCTTCTTGCTTGCTATTTGTGTTCCCATCTTTTTCCTATTTGTGTCCCGATCTTCCCCCCCCCTCTCTCTCTCTCTCTCTCTCTCTCTCTCTTCTTTTTCTTCTTCTTCTTCTTCTCTCTCTCAGCTTCCAGGGCAGGCCTCATGAATGATTTTGATCATTCACCTTGTAACAAAAATGTAACTAGAGCGCTGCCAGGAAGGCAGTGCTAACAAGAGCTCACGCTGAGTTTTTGGAGCTTGGGTGGGGCTTTGTGTGTTGGTGGTCGATTTTCACGAGTTAGTGGGACCGTTAGGTTAGTAGATGGTTAATTCGGTGGTTAGGGTTTAGGTCCTTAGGACTTTTTCTTGTTTGTTGGCCCCTATTTTCTCTCCTCCTTCCCACCATCTGCTCCTCGCCTCCTCGCCTCCCTACCTCATTTTCATTGCCTTTGCTTCTTCCCATTGTGCATCGCCAGATCTACACTCACATAGCTTTGTACGTCTTGTAGCAGCAGCAACAACCGTAGCCATCACTGCAGCACCACAAATGCATCACCAGGTTTGTACTGCCCTTGCATGCTCTTTGCTGCCGCAGGGTAGGAGGAGAGATTCCATCTGGATGGCTTTGGTACCTTCTGTGGAGTCCAATTCTTTCGGCTGGGACTTGTTCTTGGGTAGGTTGGGTCGGCTTCTTGCTTTTTTGCGGTTGCTATTCGAGTGGCATTTCTTGGCCCCGATAGATTCGAACAAGCAACTTTCTATTGTTGCATGTTGGTCTCGAAGGGTAAAGACAGAGGGCCTTCCAACAATCGTGTGTTGTCTGCCTTTGTGTGGTCTGTTGTGAACCGTGTTAAAAGTTCTAGCATTTCCTTCATTACGTAGAGACGAGCGAGTGAAGTCGATTGCAGAAGTGACTGGAAGAATGAAGTGTTTAAGCATATGCTATTCGTGTCCTTTATTCGTCTTGATTTCTCTATAAAAGTACGATGCCTACAGTGAATTTGTCTCTGTGTGTTTCAACCATAGTGGTGTGGAATTGTGTGTGTGTATTTCGAGCATCTACAGTTCGAAAGAAAGTGGTTTGACTGTCATGGGCAGCGCTTGTGATGAGATGGACATGGTGGAATGTGTGGGAGGTGATTCCTTCTTTCATTTCTAAAGTGGTCCCGTGGAATGTGTGGTCTCTCTTTTTGTCTAGTGAAATGTCATTAAAGTTTCACCTTCTCTGTCAGCTTCATGCACAATTCTTTCGCGCCATCTTTCAGTTCTGTTTTCTTTACATTATTCATGTCATGACATGATTATTTGTATTAGATCCTATGGATCATTCTGGGGAATCTGGTGATTACCCTATGGTCGTAACATTGTTAACTGGCCGATTAAATATAATAAAATATGCACGTATGCATAAGGTCCTAGGATGGTTAGGAAAGGGTAGCATTGTGCATGGGTATTGCATTAATTAATGGTAGGCATAAAGAGTCATAGGCTAAGGGTTGAATAATGGGGTATGCCTAAGGGATGTGATTCCAAGAGGCATGAGGGTTGCACCCTCTCGTGTCATTCATGGTGTGTGAGTATGGGCATTTGCATGCATATGGATTGTGGTTTGTGTGGAGCATATAGAGAAGAGTCTAGCAAAAATACACTCATGTGGGCACTCCTTCCACCCAATTTGGAGGGCCAATGCTTCTCAATTTATGCATCATCTACACACATGTGCATCTTTGCATTGAAGAACGTGACAAGTGGTATCAAAGCCAAGATCCTTTGAGTGTGAGAGCCTGCCAAGTGGAAGTTGCAACAGTCGATGACATTGGCGTGAAGTCATCGAAGAGAAGCAAGACTCACCCATCAATCACCAAAGGGCTTCGTTTTCCTTCTCTGAAAGTCAGTCTCTTCTTGCGATAGGCAATCTCTTTTGTAAAGTCGATAGGCAATTTCTTTTTTGTAAGAAAAAAAGGGGACCGACCCTGCATCGTGAACCATGGGTCTTTAGGGCATCAGCTACAGCAGTCACCACGCGTGGTCCCGCCTCATAAACTATCCCCCGTCGTGTAGTCATTTGACTCTTGAGTCTTGTATAAGGCCTTGTGCTCCCCTTCATCCTCGACATGCAGGCCGTGGCACGGCGTCGCAAATTGCGCCAGCCTCTGCTACAGTCGACTCTGCCCAGCCAGTTGGCCGTGCACCTATCTCCTCTCTGACAACAGCTCGTAGATTATCTGCCCCTCTGCCTCGTGTCTTGTCAGCCGCCGCCACATGTTAGTCCCGCTAACCCTACGCCTCTGCTAGCCCTGCACCTTGTGTTTCTGCTGCCCGCCAGCAACCTCCTCCACTCCCTTGCCGTTGTCAACATTAAAGCCCCCCCCCCCCCTCTCATCATTACATTTTTCAATTGCCCCCCCCTTTGCATTTCAACCCCCCCTCACATTGCATTTCGAAAAAAAACTCGCCCCCCCCCTTGCATTTCGAAACCCCCCCTCCCTTGTGTTGCAATAATTCCTCCCCCCTTCTTATTTGTCTTCTCATTTCCTTTTTCTCTTTGCCCCCCCCCTTACCGTGCCATTTATATATATATATATTTTTTATTTTTTTAAAAGAGAGAGAGAAAAGAGAAGGTGCCCTTGTACATTCCGAGGGTCGTGAAAGCACCGTAGAGTCACGGGCAAGATCGTGGAGTGGGCACTTCTTTGAACGGGCGAGGGGAAGTACCACTATTTTTTTTCCGCTCGCATTCAAATTCCTTTTTGTATCACACTTAAATATATTTCACACACTCTTAGCTCATCACGAAGCTTAATTGAAAACTTGATTAGTTCCATTTGCATTTCCTAAACATGGTAGATAGTCAAGAATTCACACCTGACAACGTTCCTAAACTCACATTAAACCTCATGGGAACAACACCTTACACCCCTATCTGAAAATGTATTTGATCCATCATTCGATAACCCTTAGCTACATATCAAACCTCCACCAAGGACACCATCACTGCCACACTACCCGGACAACGCAATCCAAGAATTTCTTCAAGGATTGTCGGCAGTCATAAGTGACACAATTCAAAGGTAAATGCCCTTAAAAAGGGAATCATTTGAGGATCAGGCAGACCCTTTAGAAAAGATTAAGAAAAGAAGGTTTGATCCTAAGGAGCGGCTTGAGTTTCCAAAGTATGCTAGGCATCCAGAGAAACTCTCGATTGGATTAGACATTTCCAATTGTACTTTGTACAATTTGATCGTAAGGAAGATGAGAAGTTAGCACTAGCTACTCTACATTTGGAGAAGGATGCGTTACTTTGGTGGTCCGTATGCCAATCGGAAAGTAGTCCAATCAAGGAGTGGTCTAAATTCTTGGAAGAATTAAAGACGAGTTTCTCCTACTTAAATATAAGGAGGACCAAATGTTTAAATGGGAGAAACTACGACAATTTGATAGGGAGACAGTGAGCGAATACACTCCAAAATTTTGGCGTTTATCTCTAGAGTTCACAAACGAAGAAGGAAGAGGAGAAATTATATAAGTATCTCTTGAGTCTTAGACCCAACGACATGAGTTGGAACTCCTAAGCCCAACTAAATTAAAGGATGCCATTAGATTGGTTGAGGCAGTGGAAAGGAAAGTCAATCCTAGAAGGAGAGAAGTAACATATAAGGTGTCAACTTCACAAAGTAGACCCTTTGTTCAATCAGCCAACTCTAACCGAAATGGATGACACTTTCCTAGGCGAGTGGGAGTATGAACAGTTAATAGCAAACCAACAGGCAAACCTACTCTAGGAGGACTTGTGAAACCTCCATTCATGTCTCCTCAAGAAAGGGATAAATTGTTTAAGTAAATAAAATGTTTGGGATGCAAAAAGGCGACAGATCATAGATTCTATGATTGTCCAAAGTTAAAGAAGAAGATGGGTAAGGCCAATGTAACTAGGGCTTCTCACCCTAAGCAAGAGGATGAACCTTCTTGTAAAAATATTGAAAATAATAAAAAGAGAAATAATGCTAGTTTGCATTACACCTTTGGTCGACACGACTTATTTAAGTTACATGGATATGTTAGGGTTCAACATATCATTGTCCTCATGGATGATGGTAGTAACTATGATATTATCTCAGATAGGTTGGCTAATATAGTCAAAGCTAGGAAATGGCCTTTGAGGGATATGAGTATTAGTGGTGCGTTTAGAGGTAATGAAGAGCAATGTACTTCTAAAGTCAAGAACTTGCCCTTCAAGATCCAAAAGTACAAAGATCGTAGAGACTTTCTTGTTGCTCCTCTGCAGGAAGTCAATATGATCCTAGGCAAGTCTTGCAGATATGATTTCCAACCATCTATGGATGTAAGGAAACATACTTGTACCTTTGAACACCAAGGTACGAGGATCACCTTAAAAGGTGAGCGAGATATTTCCCATATTCTGCTCATATCTCATACTAGAGCTAAAAGAGAGTTGCGTAAGGAGATGAGTTGTAGTGTGATATAAGTTAGGGAAGTGAAGGCTGAACATAGTGATCGGGAACGTCAACATTTAGAGTTCCTTAAGTAATTCGATGATCGATTTGCTAGTGACGATCCGCATGAGTTGCCTATCTCTAGACCTAAAGATCATACGATTGAGTTGATTCCAGGATCCTCTCCTCCATGTAGAGCTCCCTATCGAATGAATAAGGTAGAGCTAGAGGAGGTGGAAAAGAAAGTTGCGAACTTGTTAGAGAAAGGTCTAATCAGGCCAAGTAGTTTGCCTTTTGGGGCTCCAGTCCTTTTAGTAAAGAAGAACGATGGAACCTTTAGGATGTGTATTGACTATAGAGCCCTTAACAAGTTGACAATTAAGAATAGGTTTCCTATACTTAGAGTTGATGACTTGTTAGACTCCTTGAAAGGTGCTAGGGTATTTAGCAAATTGGATTTAAAGTCGGGATATCATCAAGTTAGGATGAGGGAAGAAGAAGTGCATAAGACTGCCTTTAGGATACAAACAAGACATTTTGAATTTGTAGTTATGTCCTTTGGGTTGACTAATGCTCCTACTACCTTTTCTAGGCTAATGAGAAGAGTTCTTCGACCATACATAGGCAAGTTTGTAGTTGTGTTCTTTGATGATATTTTAATTTTTAGCCAAAATGAAGAAGAACACAAGCAACATCTAAAGCAAGTGATGGGATTGCTTCGAGAGAACCAACTCTTCCTGAATATTAAAAAAGTGAGTTCTTTAAGAAGGAAATATAATATTTAGGCCATGTCATCAATGAACATGGAATTCAGGTTGATCCAACCAAGGCGAAAGCTATAAAGGAATGGCCTGTCCCTACAAATGTACATGAACTAAGATCTTTTCTTGGTTTATGTAGCTATTATAGGAGATTCATCTAAAAATTTCTCTAAGATTGCATCACCACTTATTGATCTACTTAAGAAGCAATCAATGTATCACTGGCGTGATAGACATTTGAGTGCCTTTGAGAATTTGAATGTTGCTTTAATGACTAGCCTTGTGTTAGTTTTGCCAGATTTTGATAAGCCTTTCTTTGTTATATGTAGAGATGCTAGTGGTACATCCATTGGAGCTATACTAATACAAGAGGAACATCCCATAGCCTTTGAAAGTCAAAAACTTTAAAGTGCTGAATTAAAGTATAGCACGTATGAGAAGGAACTATTAGCCATATGTTGGCTCTTTCCCACAGCTTCCGCAGGAAGAGTAGGGTATTCTCAGTATGCAGGGTTCCAAGGCTTTTTGTCACCTATAGATATATAGGGGTTGTTGTTTGTAGTATACGTGTAGCTTAGGACCTCGAGTCGTATTCCGGTGAGAGACGTAGGCTTAAGTGTGGTAAGAAAAAATAGTACATGCATGTGTAAAACGAACATGTATCATCATGGTTGAGGTAATGAAGGCTTTTGCCTTCATTAGGGGTTGCAGGGTTTAGGAGGAGTTTAAGGGTTAGAGGGAGGTTCAGGGTTTAGAAGGAGGTTCTAGGTTTAGAAGGAGGCTCCAAGGTTTAGAAGGAGGTTCCAGAGTTTAGAAGGAGGTTCCAAGGTTTAGAAGGAGGTTCCAAGGTCTAGAAGGAGGTTCCAGAGTTTAGAAGGAGGTTCCAAGGTTTAGAAGAAGTTCTAGGGTTAGAAGGAGGATCCAAGGTTTAGGGTAGAGTACATGGTGGAGAACTCGTCTCCCTCGTAGATCATGGAGGTTAAGGGTTGAGGAACTAAGTGTTTAAGGGGAGCATAGGAGTGGGAGAGGAAGAAGGTGTAAGAGCATGGGAGAAAGAAGAGAGAGGAGGAGGGAGGAGGAGGGAGGAGGAGGGAGGAGGAGGAGGGAGGAGGGAGGAGGAGGAGGGAGGAGAAGGGAGGAGGAGGAAGGAGGAGGAGGAGAAGGGAGGAGGAGGAGGGAGGAGAAGAGGGAGATGATGGGTTGCAAGGTTGGAGGGGAGAGGAGGAGGAGTTGCAAGGGTAGGACATGCTTTTACACATGGAGTGCAAGGAAGCATGGACACTTGAGACAATTGCTTGGAATACCAAAGTAGAACTCAACACAATGCCCCAAAGAGTGAGGGCTTCATTTCATTATGGGGTATTTATACAAGTTCGAGAGCTTCTCTCTCTGCATGTAGGAATTGTAAGACATTCTCTCTCTGCATGTAGAACTTACATATAGAAGTTGCATGTAGAAGTTGCAAGTTGCATGTAGGAGTTGCATGTTGCATGTAGGAGTTGCATGTTACATGTAGGAGTTGCATGTAGAACTTGCATGTAGGAATTGCATGTAAAACTCACATGTAGGAGTTGCATGTAGAACTTGCATGTAGGAGTTGCATGTAGGAGTTGCATGTAGAACATGCATGTAGGAGTTGCATGTAGAAGTTGCATGTAGGAGTTGCATGTAGAACTCGCATGTAGAACATGCATGTAGAACATGCAAGTTGGATTTCTAAAAGAAATTATTCTTAGCCTTATGAAAGTACAAGCAAAGCTTTGCCGCTACTCTACACACACATTTTGTACTACCTAAGTCCATGTTGGCACAGAGACAACATACTCCCAAATCCATTTGATTACCCGTCCTCGGGTTATGGTTTATTTTGATTTTAGAATTGGGATTCTATGTGCATAACCCAGTGGTTGTTGAGCTTGTGGCATGCGAGTCGTTCCTGCTGTAATGCTTTTGCACCATACGATTTATGGTATGTAGTCAGGAAGCTTATCTCCTCTTGAGGAGGGGTAGATGGCTGTGAATTTCAGAGGGGATCTCGTTGCTGAGGCTACAGACTCTGCCATTAAATCTTCTTGGGAAGAGGTTTGGCAGGGGTCTCGTTGTTGAGGCTGGCATTTCTTGCTATCTTGCATAGATGTTGCATGCGATTGCACCCATATCATTGAGCTTGTAGATAAGGTTGTATGCAAGTCTGATATTTTTACATTTAGGAGACGGCTGTGATGTTTGGTGGGGGTCTCGTTGTTGCTAACGCTGTAGACTCTTTTGCCAATTCATCTTGAGTTGTGGCATAGCTTCTTGTCCTACTTGTGAATTCATTGCATGCTTTGAGAGTATGGAATGAAAGGGTGTGATACTATTATTGATGCAATCTATTATGTGCCTATGCAAAATCGTGTGAATGCATGTGATGTGTCGATTAGGTAGGGACTAACTATATGCTTATTTGTGGGATTTAATAGGGAAACTAAGACTCAATCATCCCTAATACAGAATTGATTAGGTCTTCCTAAATGTACAAAAACGTGCACATGCGAGTGAGTGTGCGTGTAACAATCTAGTACAAACTATATGTGCAAAAACATGCATATGTTAGTGAGTGCATGTGTAACAATCTAGTGCAAACTATTGAAGACTTGGGGTTCCCAAAACTTCATTATTGTCGGGGATGGCTTGCGTGTTGATGTTGTATCGCTTCAATCGGCTCCCGTTTATGGTTGTGTTGAATTGGACTCCGTCCAATGTTTCTAGCAGCACAGCTTGAACTTTAGATTCTTTTAGTAGTCTTGTCATTGCTATGGGGACACTGCCACTTGTGTTATTGTTGAAGTACTCACGCACTTCTTGAAGATTAGCCTTTGATGGTGTTGAACTGCCTGACATGTGCCATGTGTACGGGGTGGCATAGTATTATAACCAATTTGTTTGGCTCTTGGAGACATTTTTTTTTTCTTCTTTTTTTGAGGGTGAATTCTCTTGATCGATCTTCATACACACATGTGGCTTATACTTTCTAAACTTCTTACACTGGGAATTGTGGGGTAACTTTTCCAATGGTAAGGTGTTCCCAAAAGTAAGGGTTCATTTGCCGCACATACTCCTTCTAGTCCCTCAAGGGACCATTCAAGAGGAGGTGGTTTTGATTTTGAGGGAGCTGGCTTTGCAAGATACAATTTGACGATCCTTGTTTGGACTCGTTCGAATTCATTGAAGTGTTCGGACTTGGCTTTTTTGCGATTTCCTCCATCTTTCTTACGGATCTTCTACTGTTATTAAACTTTGGAGGTTTAACTTTTGGGAGCTCGACTGCCATTAGGGCATGCAGAATGGCTAAGTCATTATCAAAGACTTGATCTTTAATTTCAGCATTCTCAGTCTCAGTTTTAGCCATAAAGAATGGCACCTCTAGATCGATTGGTTCTTCATGTGTGAGTGGAGGATCTACTTGTAGCATCTTAGCATCTATCAGTAAGAAGATGGGGTCTAATGAATGGTAGTTGTCGATGGTTGCCAATGTTTGTATCCAGTTATTGCTTTGTGAATCGCCCGCTATGGCATGCTGTTGCAGGGGAGCTGATTTTATTGAGATTGTCGTTGAAGATGTGTCATCCAATGCTCTAGGCACAATTGGTTTTATGGCTCGTGTCCCCATATTCACCTTGACTACGGTGTCACGATTCTAGATTGTCAATCTATCAGTTCCCTAGTCATGGAGGACTGATGCTTCCTGTAACCAAGGACGTCGTAGTAAGATTTGATAGGATTTTCTAGGGAGACTCAAGATTGTGAATTGAAGGGAAAAGCAAACTCTTGCGACCTTTGTGGACACGCCATTCACTATTCCCAAGGGTTTAGCCCGTGAATCATCGGCAAGGCATATGTTGAAATTAGCGTTTTGCATTGGTGGGAGACCCCATTCATCGTAGAGCTCCTTTGGTAGGACATTTACACCTGCTCCACCATCCACTATGGCTTGGACTTCATTATATGCCTTGTGGATCAAAGGCACAGTAATGTTCTGTATGTCATCTCTCTCACCCATCCTTTGAAACTCTCCCAGCGATTGGGAAAATCTCGTAGGAGGATTCTGATGGGAATTGACACAGGGCAACTCAAGATGCTAGAGTGTGCAGCTCTTTCAAGTTGACATGGTGGTACATTATGTTGTGGAGTCTGTTATTGGAATAGAGGCTCGAGTACAGTATCAATACTTTGTGGAGCCAAGTCATGGATTGTGTCTTGAGCTTGTTTCTTAGCCTCAAATTGAGCTTGTTCCTTTTGTACCCATTGTTGATGTGCATGAAAATGAGCCTTCTCCACCTCTGCATTTGGGTATGGAGCTTCTTTTATTTGAGGCTCGAGAGTTAATGTGGATAAGCTCGGTTGCTCATTGCTTGGCGGAGGTGGAGGCACTTGTGCTTTCTTTTTAAGAAGTTGTTTTGGTTGGATTGGAATGTTAGGGTCCTTGGTGGCCTCTTTCTATTGGCATGTAATCACATTCACAAGTTGTGATATTACACTAGTTGGACCCAGACTTTGATGGTCCACCCCAATGATGCCGATTGAGACGTGATGCTTAATCTCTGTCTGTTGTGGGACCTTATTTTTCATGGGAAAATCCATACAGGCATGTCCTATGCCACAATCTTTGCAGAGTGGTTGGAAAGTAGTGGGGCTATCACGATGAGGGCACTCTACGATTCGATGATTTTCTCCACAATCGTAGCACTTGATTGGTGCTCGATATGTGTTGGGACGTACTTGATTTTCATAAACTGGTATTAGACCCTCTGCACCTTCTACATAGTACACTAGGTACTCTGCTTCATACTCGAATGGTGAGTCTACTTCCTCAACTTGCATCAGCAGTTGATGTATTGGAACTACCTGAGGAGCTAGATTTGGTGCTCTTGGATATGGTCGCGGATTTGGATTCCTGAGTAGTTGTGGGACTTGTGTCGGAATGGGAATAGGATTTAGCCTCGGAGCTAGGGGCACTTGTGCAAGTGCCAGTTGCATGTACACTAGCATGGGTGGTGCCGGTTGGTATTGTTGAGATCGAGGCAGGGTTGTTGCGCATGTTGAAGATGCAACTGTTTTCATCATGGCCGCTGATGATGCAGATATGGCACCACGACCTTGATGGTGGATTTGATTGTGAAGTGATCCTAGCTCTTAGGATTGGGCACTCATTTGCTGTATGATTGGCCATGCAGTGTGTGTAAAGAATAAGGGAGAGAGATAGGAGACTCAAGTTCAGCTTTCTTCACAACACACAAAAGAGAGAGGACACAAGGTTGGAGGGTGAAGCCTTCTTCTTTTTTGCACACAACAATAATACAATAGAAGAGGGAAATACCCTATATGTCAAACCCTAGAATACGTGGTTCATATGTGAACCCAAACCAAAAAACATACATGGTAGTCTAACTACACCACGAGTACAACTAACATAGGCGGTGACATAAATGATAGTCATCCAGGAGATATATCGGCGGTAGAGCTTGATATCTCAACACTCCCCCTCAAGCTCAAATCCATCTCACGTACACCAAGCAAGCTCCTAAATCTGCGAAGCTTCTCGGTACCCAATGCCTTCGTAAAAATATCAGCCACCTGCTCCTCAGTGCTGACATAGACAAGATCAATCTCACCAGCTAGAACCTTCTCTCTCAAAAGTGATAATGCACCTCAATGTGCTTCGTTCTAGCATGATAAACTGGGTTATTAGCAAGCATGATGCTGCTAATGTTGTCACAATGAATGACAACTGCTGCATGAATTGTCTGTCCCATATCTGCAAGTAGCTTCCGTAACCAAGCTACCTCACATGCAGCCATTGCTGCACCCCTGTACTCAGCCTCTGTGCTCGACAAGGCAACTGTTGGCTGCTTCTTGCTGCTCCAACTGATGGCACCACTCCCAAGGGTAAACATAAAACCACTAGTAGATCTCCTGTCTGAGACACTACTAGCCCAGTCAGCATCTGTGTAACCATGTACCTTTAATGCACACCCAGCTTCATAAAACAGTCCATAATGCAATGTGGACTTCACATACCGCAGTATGCGCCTAGCCGCATCCAAATGTGGCTTCCTCGGTGCCTGCATAAATTGACTCACTAGCCCCATAGCATAGCTCAAATCTGGTCTGGTTATAGTCATGTAAATCAAGCTACCTACTATGCGCCTGTACATAGTAATATCTTCAAGAAGCTCACCTGTCTCTGCATTGAGCTTCACATTCTGCTCCAATGAAATAGAGATAGGCTTACAGCCTGTCATCCCATATTTGGACAGCATGTCCAAACTGTATTGCCTTTGCAACAGCCATATCCCACTCGGGGATCTAATAACCTCAATGCCCAAGAAGTAACGCAGCTCTCCCAAATCCTTCATCTCAAATTTCTGCTTCAACAGCAACTTCACTTCATTAATGTCTGCATCACTATCACCTGTAATAATCAAGTCATCAACATAGATGACTACAAGCACAATCCCTCTGTTTGTCCTTTTCATATAAAGTGAAAAATCTGAATTGGAAATCTGAAATCCAATAGTGACAAGATATTGCCCTATCTTGTCTGACCATGCCCTCGGCGCCTGTTTTAAGCCATACAAGGCTTTGCGCAACCTGCATACAAAATCGGGGTGTGAATTATCCTCATAACCTTCTGGCTGCATCATATAAACCTCTTCCTGCAAATCACCATGCAAGAAGGCATTTTTCACATCCATCTGATGCAAAGACCATCCCTTTGGAGCAGCCATAGCAATTACTGCTCTTATGGTTGCCATCCTTGCAACTGGGCTGAAAGTTTCCTCATAGTCAATTCCATATGTCTGCGCAAAACCTTTGGCAACCAATCTTGCCTTGTACCTGCTAACAGACCCATCAGCATTGTGCTTTACTTTGTAAACCCACTTGCAGCCAATAGCCTTCTTATCATGAGGCAAAGGCATCAAATCCCAAGTGTGGTTTGCATCCAAGGCAGCCATCTCTTCATCCATAGCTGCTTCCCAATTTTTATGCCCTGCTGCATCCTCAAAACATGTGGGCTCTGGCTCCTCTAGAACCTTGACCATATAAGCATAGTGATGTGCTGTATACCCATCATATCTCAGCCTATCAACTGGATACTTAATACGAGTGGACCTCCGTACAACTGGATCAGTTGCAGGAGTCTTTAAATCATGCCTGCTTTTCCTTGCACCAGGTGTAATAACAGAAGGAATCCCAAGTTCCTCATCAAGGCTCATTTCAGAGCCGCTTGACTCTCCATCAACATGAGAGCTACCAGCAGACACATCAAACACTGGAGCATTGTCTACTTTTTCTTTTCCCTTATGTGATACCTACACAACACTATCAGGGCTGCCATGTGACGATTCACTAGATCTCAATCTCCCTGTCCATGCATTAGATCCACTAGTAGAGGACTCTCTGGGTCCACTCAAGGCTTGAGATTGCTGCTCTGCATTTATTGCAGCATTCCCATTTCCTGCATCTGCATCTCCTACCATAACAGTTGGTGCATACCAGCTGCTCATTTCATCAAAAACAACATCTCTGCTCACTTGCATTTTGTGGGTGGAAGGGTTATAACAGCGATACCCTTTCTGGTGCAGAGCATATCCAATAAAGATGCATTTTTCTGCCTTTGGATCCAGCTTTGTTCTCTTCTCATCAGAGGGACATGAACATAAGCTATGCAACCAAATACCTTTAAGTGAGAAATATCTGGTTTTTGGCCTGTATACATTTCTTCAGGCGTCATGCCATGGACAGCTGCAGTGGGGGTTCTGTTCATAATATAAACTGCAGTTGCTACTGCTTCAGCCCAAAAATAATCAGGCATGTTTTTCTCATTTAGGATCGCCCGTCCTACTTCTGCAATATGCATGTTCTTCCTTTCTGCAACCCCATTCTGCTGAAGGGTTGACCTGCATGAGTACTTCCTTTGAATTCCCTGTTCTTTCAGATATTCACAAAATTCTTCTGAAAAGTACTCTCCCCCTCCATCAGATCTTAGCACTTTAATATGCACACCTTTCTCTTTTTCAACCATGGCCTTAAAAGCCTTGAAATGGCTGAACACTTCACTTTTGTGCTTCATAAAATAAATCCACACCTTCCTAGTGTAGTCATCAATAAACGTCACATAATAATGGCATCCACCAATAGAAGCAGTTTTGGTTGTCCAAACATCTGAATGGATCACTTCCAAAGGTCTTCTGCTCACCTTAGCATTTTTGGGAAATGCATGTCTGGCTTGCTTACCCATTTGGCATGCTTCACATACCTTTTGCATTCCCTCAACTCTGAATTTAGGCAAACCTGCAACAATGTTTTTCGTTTGCATTGATTTCAGCCTTTGTATATTCACGTGCCCAATGCGCTTGTGCCATATCTCAATATCTGCAATGACACCTCTCCCATGCGCAAACATAGCAGCTTTTACGTCAGGCATATCAACATCCAAGGTGAACATTCTGCCATTTTTGTTGCCTTTCGCAACCAAGCGGCACTTATTTTTCAAGTCCTCAACAAAGCATCCATCAGGATTAAATCTAACCTGCAGACCTTGCTCAACCATCTGGCCAACTGAAACCAGGTTCTTAGTGATTTTTGGAACATGAAGTACATCTGCCAAGTACTTCGTTTTGCCATCCTGCATAGCCAATGGCACTTTACCAACCTGCGTAATTGGGTGCGCAGTATCATCACCTGTTTCAACATAACCTGGCTTATCCAAATTTCTAACATCATGAAACCACTCACCATGACTGGTCATGTGGTTAGAGGCACCTGAATCAACATACCAAACATCATTGCAAGCTACAGCATCTCCTGACATAGAGTTAACCATATGCTGCATCACAAAAAGGTGCTCATTTCTGTCGTCACCATGCCCACTTGATGATGCATAGTTGCTTTGCTGTAACTTCCCACTTTTGATGTCATTCTGCTTTTTATAGCATGTATTCTCCTTGTGTCCAGGCTTTCCACAATAATAGCATTCTGTGCTGCTATTTACTTGCTGGTTCCTTTGCCATGAACCACGGCCTCTTTGGCTCCCCCTGCCTCTAGAACTACCACGTCCTCCTCCATAGGACTGGTTTTCCTGTTGTTGCTGTTGGTTCTGATTTCCTACACGGCCACCAAAACGGCCTCTTCCTCTACCCCTGCCTCTACCTGTATTCGAGTAGAAAGCAGTCTCTTGAGAAGTTGAGGTGGTTGAACCACCATTCCTTTGCTCTTCACTCAGCAAGAGAGCAATAAGTTCCTGAAAATCAGGAAATGTTTCACGGACTCCAATGGATGTCCGAAACTGTGCATAATCTTTCCCAAGACCATTCAAGGTCACGAACACTAAGTCCTCATCATCAACAGGTGCTCCAATGGAGGCAAGAGAATCTGCAAGGCCTTTCACCTTCAAGAAATACTCATTTATATTCAGATTTTTCCTTTGCACATTGTGCAACTCCTGCTTTAGCTGCATCTTTCGTGCTTTGGTATTTGTGCTATACAGCTTCACCAATGTATCCCATGCCTCCTTAGGCGTCTCTACATCCTGTATATGCACAATCATAGAATCTGAAATGCTAACAGACAGCCAATACAGGCATTTTCTGGCTTTTTCATGCCATTCTTTAAAGGCCTTCAATTCAGCAGGAGTGGGAGCAGCACCCTGGTTCTGCAGTTTCACCACTGATGTACTCCCAAACTCCCTTTCCCATAAGGAAGTTTGTCATCCTGAACTTCCATGCTTGGAAGTTGTTCTTGTCAAGCTTCTCACTGACAATGGTAGACAGATTCTCAGACATTTTACAAATCACGAATTGCAACAGCAACCTGTAAACACAGCAAATGCCTCACAAGGGCAAATAGCAAAACTTCTGCAAAAAACCTCACAAGGGCAGATCTGCAACACTGACGAAAGTGGTATTTCACCACATAGTCACTTCCTAGTGACGATTTTGCATCAACAGGCAATAGGCATGAATCTGCAACTCCCGCAGCATATACTGCGCTCTCGCCACACCGCGAAGGGCCTCTCAATCTGAAACAGTGCACTCCTGTACTTTTGGCTGTGCTACCTGCAGAGATTTGCTCCCAAACTCGAAATAGGAAAGCAACATTGGTCCTCTTACCAGGACACCACAAACTTGGCTTGCTTTCTTGAGCTCCTTACCACGAACAAGGCTCTGATACCATGTAAAGAATAAGGGAGAGAGATAGGAGACTCAAGTTCAGCTTTCTTCACAACACACAAAAGAGAGAGGACACAAGGTTGGAGGGTGAAGCCTTCTTCACTTTTGCACACAACAATAATACAATAGAAGAGGGAAATACCCTATATGTCAAACCCTAGAATACGTGGTTCATATGTGAACCCAAACCAAAAAACATACGTGGTAGTCTAACTACACCACGAGTACAACTAACATAGGCGGTGACATAAATGATAGTCATCCAGGAGATATATCGGGGGTAGAGCTTGATATCTCAACAGTGTGGACATCAGACATTTTCTCGCCGTGGATAAGTCTAAGTTGGCAGCTGAGACAACTAAAGCTTTTGTTCCATGACTTGCATCATGTCTTCTTTCAGCTTCATGGCCATGGCCTTTAGGCGATCTTCATTTGATGTTTCGACAGTGGACTTGAATTTGTCCTTTTTAGAGCGCTTATCTCGTGCATTTTATCTGCCATCATCATTGCTAGTGTCAGAGTTGGTCATGACATCCTCGATGTCAATGGCTACCACATGAGCAGCACTAAACATTTCATGGCTGCTAATCTTTTTCATATCCTTTCAGATTTTGTTTCTTAGTCCGGCAATAAATTAGGCCGTGAGGTACTTTGCATCGGGGCATGGTTCACATTTGGCGATTAATCTTTTCATCTTACCCAGGTACGTGCATACATCTTCTCGACGGCCTTGTTCGATCTTGCTTAGTTGGAGAGCGGGATCATCTTGTAGCCTCTCCATTTGAAAGCGCCTTTTGAATTATGTTTGAAGTAGGTCCCATATGGCTCGCTCTTCCACTAGAAGGTCTAGGTACCATTCAGACGCTTCATCAGTTAAGGCCATGGGAAACCAAGCCACCTTGGTTTCATGGGATTGATCTGCTCGGCATGCGGCATCAAAATGCTGGAGGAATCGGGTTGGATCTCCCCTACCATTATATTTGGGAAGTTCCAGTTTTCCCAAGGGGCACCTGCCTTGATTGTTATTATTTTTGTGATTAAAGAAATTGTCAACCTCTGCATCGAGGTCAATATCCCCATCATCATTGTGATGGCATCCAGCCATGTTGTGGCATGGAGGAGTTAAAGGGATTTCTTGAATTTCAAGAGGGGATTCACAGTAGAGGATTGTCAGAGGCGGTGGTTGCAGCAGAGTTATATGCAGATTTGGCAAGCATTAAAGTTGGAGGCGTTAGCTGGAGCGTAGCTGCATGTAGATTAGGTGAGAGTTGCAAAGGGTGTCTTTGCCCGCAAGTGCGGGTGTTGATGTTTTGTTTGGAGGGTTAGAGTGGTGTTAGTGTTGTAGGTACGGTCATGTTTATAATGTGCCTAATATTGTCCCACGTGTGTAGGGAAATGTATCGGTGCAGACGGATCATCAATCGGAGGTCACGATGTAAAGATATGAGCGAATTAGTGTGAAACATCGCCCACATGGGGGCACGAATGAGCGAGTGCTAGGGATGCCAAAATGGTGTGCAATGGGCTGAAAAAATGCCCCATAGCATGATGTTTCTCTAGGAGATGGAGGGGGGTGGTGGAGGGGGGGGAAGAAGGGGGTGGTAGTGGAAGGGGGTGTGTGTTGGGAATCAAGCTCTCTGTTATTGTTCCTATTGTGTGAGTAGGTGAATAAGGTGAGTCACACTGACTCAACCGTAGTTAGTTCTTATCTACTATGTATGTGTGTGTCCTTAGTAGTGTTCAATTGTATTGTGTGGGGTGAATATGAGCTAATTGTGGAGGAGACTATTGCTCCCTCCTGGTTGCTTCCTATATCTCTCTTCTTGTTTTTCTTAATATGGTATCAGAGCTGCCGTTCCTTGCCTTCTGGTTGCCCAGTGCTTGTGGAAGCTTGCGGGAGTGCTTCTCCTACTCTGAAGCTTCGAAATGATGAGAAGAGATCTCGTTTTTTAGACCGAAGTAGCAATTTCCAGCTTCAAGCCAATCTGTTTGGCTTGGGAGCTGTCCAATTGATGTCTTCTTGCTAAGGGGAGATCGCTATTACCCATAGGTTGCTATTGGGAGATGTATTTTGACAAAACACAACTCGTTTTTACTGTTTGGGTATGATAGAATGGAGCTGATCTCTTTTTTTGGACAATTACTACTTGATTTGAGCCAAGCAAGAGGTATATACAGCAATAAGAAGCAAAAACGTCTCTCCAAACCTCATCGCCTAGCTCTCTAGAGGTTGTTTGTGAAATGTCTCTCCAAACCTCATCGTCTAGCTCTCTGCTGGAGGTTGTTTGTGGCTTGAAGAAACTCTCCTACATCTCCTATCAACACCCCAAAGGTTTGCTACATCCTCATACATCATTTTTGTGGAGTCTTAGTCTCTCTGTGAGCTACCAGGACTCCCGTGTTCAAACACAAAAAGTGCTACTGCTGTTTTTTTGTTCAAAAGTGATCAAATTATCATTTTTCGGAGTGTTTATTTCTCAAACTGTGTGGATTTGGATACTAGTCTGAACTGACAAGTTGGAGGCAAGTATACAAGCTCCGACTTTGCTTTTAGAAGCAAGTTCATTTGGATTTATTATTAAAAGTTACGAGCTTGGGAAAATTAGAAAAAGTCTCAGTTTACAACTCAGTGTCAAATTGTCAAATGCAGTTGCAGGCATGATATTGCAATGTTCATGAATATATGTGATGGTATTTGGATGCCCAGTGGTTGGATGTTAATGTCAAGTAGCTTGAGAGATGCTATGCCTTGCCAATGATAGTAGCAAAGTGGCATTTTGAGTCCGGTTGATCCATTGAACTAGTAACTGGAAGTTTCCAGACTGCTGTCTTTAGCAGCAAATAACAGTGAAACCTTATAGGATTTGGACCTACACTAAACTGGAAAGTTGTAGACCTGTGGATTGGCTACAATTTTTTAGTTTATAGTTTTGCATCTGAGGTAACGTGCAAAAGTTATTGACTGTGCAAAATAGCAAAAAGTTGCAAAAATCTGCTGTTGGAAACTATCGCTAATGCTAGTGGTAGTGACAATGTTACATAGATCGTTGGAGAGAAGTTGGATCAAAATAATTATGCCATTTGGAAGTTTCAGATGGAAAATTTCCTGACTGGAAAAGGATATTGGGATTTGGTTACAGATGATGAGAAAGAGCCTAATTTGCTAGAAAGAAATGCTACTGCAAAACAAGTTAAGAATCATAAAGCTTGGTTGGAAAGAGCATGGAGGGTACTTCATTGGTTTTCAATATCTATTTCAGATGCCATGGTTATGCAAATTCTGAACTGCAAGTCTCCCAAGAATGCATGGGATATCTTGACAAGATATTATGGCACAACTACAAGTGCTAGGGAAATTCAGCTAAAGCAAAAGTTCAACAATATGTTAAGGCGGGGTAGAACAATACAGGAGTACGTGACTAAAATCAAAACCATAGCTGATCAATTAGCTTCTATTGATACTTCTATGGATGATGATGACATGGTTGTAGTCATTCTGAATGGACTTAGTCCCGAATATAAGTCATTTGACACTTCTATTTCTGTGAGGTAGAATATGCCGAATTTCAATGAGCTAGTTGCTCTTTTGAGCCATGAGGAAATGAAGCTTGGGCTGAATACCAATGGCGGTAGCTCAAGGAATAGTGATGCAGTGTTCTACTCTGATTAGAGAGGCCATGGTAGATGACACAAAGGTTCATTATGTGGTAGAGGTGATGGCAAGCACATCCCTAAAACCCCTAGTCAGTCACCTCAGAGAGGAGGTGGAGCCTTTAGAGGTAGGGGGAGAGGTACTTGGCAACAACCGCAACAAATAGCATAATCCTAATAGTGATAAGACATGTCATTACTGTGGCAAGGTTGGCCATATTGCCAGAGATTGTTTCAAGAAGTAAGCAAATCAAAGAGGAAAGGCAAATCAGCATGGCCATTTTGCCTCTTCTAGTCATGTGCATGAGACATCCTCAGATCAGCTATTTGCTATGACACATGTGCAGTATCATAAGCCTACTGATGGTGGCTTGGATGATATGTGGTATATTGATTCACGAGCATCTAATCACATCACACCACATAGAGAGTGGTTTGATGAGATGACTCCTGGTGTGCATGGTTATGTTTGCACAGGAGATGATACACACAAGGGTGTTGTGCCTCTGGTGATGCATGATGGTTAGACCAAGAAGCTGTGTGAAGTGTTGCATGTGCCTTCGATCACCAAGAACTTATTGTTTGTTGGACAAATGGCTGAGCAGAACTTGCAAGTCCGGTTTAATAAGGATGGATGCTTCATTGAGGAGTTTGGTAATGGCTGCAAGTTGATTGCAAAAGGGAACTTTAGATGCAAGCATGCCGGAACTAAAGGCTGCCATGTTTACCCATGGTACGAGTGTTGTCTCTGATTTGGAAATTTGGCACAAATGCATTGGTCATATTAATATTTAGAAGCTGAAAAATATGCAGCATAAAGGCATTGTTGTTAGCCTACCAAAGTTTAAGTATAATGCTTTGGAGCTTTAAAAGATAAGGATGAGGTCTTGCTTGCCTTCAAGCATTTCAAGCAACATGTTGAAAAGGAGTTTGGGTCATATATCACATGCTTGAGATCAAATAATGGAGGTGAATATCTGTCAAATGAATTTGATGACTTCTTGGCTTATCATGGGATTAGATGGGAGCTTACATGCCCATATAGACTGTTGAGATATCAAGCTCTACCCCTGATATATCTCCTGGATGACTATCATTTATGTCACCGCCTATGTTAGTTGTACTCGTGGTGTAGTTAGACTACCACGTATGTTTTTGGTTTGGGTTCACATATGAACCATGTATTCTAGGTTTTGACATATAGGGTATTTCCCTCTTCTATTGTATTGTTGTTGTGTGCAAAAGTGAAGAAAGGCTTCACCCTCCAACCTTGTGTCCTCTCTCTTTTGTGTGTTGTGAAGAAAGCTGAACTTGAGTCTCCTATCTCTCTCCCTTATTCTTTACATAGACCACAGCAGAATGGAGTGGCTGAACATAAGAATGGGGTGATTGGTTCATATGGTAGAGCCATGTTGAATGAAAAGAACTTACGTGATTATTATTGAGCAGAAGCACTTGCAATTGCAATGTATGTGCTGAATCGCACTCCTACTGCTGGCATTCATATGCTCACACCATATGAGAAATTGTATCGACAGAAGCCTAATGTCAGTCATTTAAAAGTGTTTGGCAGCTTGGCATATGTGCATATACCAGATGAAAAGAGACAGAAGTTGGATTCCAAACTAAAAGATGTGTGTTTATTGGCTATGCACAGAACCGGAAGGGTTACAAATGCTACAACCCATCGACCAAGAAGACTATGGTGAGTCAAGATGTTGTTTTTAATGAGCTAGAATCTTGGTATGGCAAGCTAAAAGTGGATGTTCCAAATGATGCATCTGCAGGTCATGCATATGATAAAAATCAGCAAATTAGTACATCCATATCTGGGCCTACATCTACTGGTTCTACTACAGTGAATCCTTGGTCTAGCAGGTTACGCAATTCCACTAATATTGCTATGTTAGTGAGGGGGAGAGATAAAGGGAAAGCCAAGGTTGTTGAGGTGCCTTCGCAAGCTGAAAATGATGTCCCTGGGCCATCAAATTGTGGCTATGACTCATCATGTAGTGACAGTTTGGATAGTGAGCTGGGTATACCATCTGTGTCTACACCTAGAGTCAAGGGAAGTAGGTACATACCTCCTCATGAACGAGGAGAGTCAGGCACTCTAGTGAAAAGGTCACAGAGAGTCAGGTATCCTGTTAACAGGTTAACTTATAGTGGTTATGCTACTCGGCATTATGCATATATGACAAAAGTTATGGGACATACTGAGCCAACTATCTTTGGTGAGGCTGTGCAACATGGTCATTGGTAAAATGCCATGGATGAGGAGATGGATGCTCTTGCTACTAATCAGACTTGGGATTTGGTGGAGTTGCCTAAAGGCAAGAATCCTATTGGTTGCAAATGGGTCTACAAAGTAAAATGCAAGTCTAATGGATCAGTGGAAAGGTATAAAGCAAGGCTGGTTGCCAAAGGGTATGCACAGCAGTATGGGCTAGATTATGAGGAAACTTTCAGCCCTATTGCCAAGATGGCAACTGTGAGAACTATCATAGCGTTGGCTTCTGCAAATGGCTGGAAATTACAGCAAATGGATGTCAAAGCACCCAGAGCATGGAATGAAAGGATCAATAGATACTTGCAGGAGCTTGGTTTTGCAGTTGGGAAGGCTGATCATTCACTGTTGACAAAGAAGACAATTGCTAGATATGTTGTGATTGTGATTTATGTTGATGATCTGACTGGTAGTGATGATGGCATTGCTGAAATTAAGAGCAAGCTGAAAATGGAGTTTGATATGAAGGATCTAGGGGACTTGAAGTTCTTTCTTAGCATAGAGGTGTTGAGAACATCTGATGGCATTTGGCTTATGCAGAGGTAGTATGCCTTGAATATGTTGGAGAGGTTTGGCATGAAGGATTGTAAACCAATGGATATTCCCTTGGATCAAAACTTGAAGATGATGGCTGATTATGGAGTTGAGATTGATGACATTACCATGTATAGGCAGATGGTTGGAAGCTTGATTTGTCTACCTATTACCATGCCTGATTTAATATATGCTATGGGACTCATTAGTCAGTTGATGCAGAAGCCACGGAAGCCTCACTTGGATGCAATGAGAAGGATTATGCACTTGGATGTAGTGAGAATGATTATGCGCTATGTCAAGGAAACATATCAGTATAGACTCTTTTATGAGTATGGAAAGGATATAGAACTGGTTGGATACACAAATGCAGATTGGGCAGGATGTGCCTATGACAAGAGACCCACCAGTGGTTATGCATTCAGCCTTGGTAGTGCAGTGGTGAGTTGGAGTAGTAAAAAGCAACCCACAGTGGCATTGTCTAGTACAAAAGCAGAGTACAGAGGTGTAGCATCGGCTGCATGTGAGATTTCTTGGCTTTAGAAGCTTTTGCAAGATTTGGGACTGCATGTGGAAAAACCAGTCAGATTTTATTGTGATAACATGAGTAGTGTGCAGTTGACAAGTAATCTAGTTTATCATGCTAGAACTAAGCATATTGAGGTACACTACCATTTCATCAGAGAGATGGTGTTATCAAAGAAGATTGATCTCATACATGTGAAGACTGAAGATCAGGTTGCAGATATCTTTACCAAGTCATTGGGCAGAGATAAGTTTACATACTTTAGAGGGCTACTTGGTGTTATGCTCCCTACTTGAGCTTGAGGGGGAGTGTTGGGAATCAAGCTCTCTGTTATTGTTCATGTTGTGTGAGTAGGTGAATAAGGTGAGTCACACTGACTCAACCATAGTTAGTTCTTATCTACTATGTATGGGTGTGACCTTAGTAGTGTTCAATTGTATTGTGTGGGGTGAATATGATTTGATTGTGGAGGAGACCGTTGCTCCCTCCTGGTTGCTTCCTATATCTCTCTTCTTGTTTTTCTTAATAGGGTGGAGGGTGGACGGGGGTGGTGGAGAGAGGGAGGTGGAGGGGGTGGGGGGTGGAGGGAATGGTAGTGGAGGGGGAATGGTGGAGGGGGAGGGGGTGGTGGTGGAAGGGAGGGTGGAGGGGGAGGGGGAAAAAAACTTGACGGACGGAAAACTTTGACGAAAATCCAAAGGGAGGAAGAGATGGTCACTTGAATGCTCTCCAAGTCTTTCTCGATGTAATGGGATTGTTGAGGATGAATGGACGGTGGGTGGATGGCTAGGTTATCGCTGCGAGATGGGCTCAAAGTACCTCACCATGTGAGGATGGGAGTAGGGTGGTGGTTGATGGAGAGGGAGGAGTGTCTTGCGTAGGGCTCGGAAATGAAAAAGTATGAGAGGGATGGGTGCCTTTTTATAGGGAAGGAGGGGGAGCTATGGATTTAGTCAAACACATGTGCACCTTTGAATTTGTCTATGTTTGAGTAATCAAATACATGTGCAGCTTTGAATTTGTCCACGTTTGGCTAGGGAGGTGGGTTTAATTTTTCTTTTGTATCATGGCATTTAGAACCTTTAATCATTGATTGCTCATAACTTTTGGTGGTTGTGTCAGAATGTGCTTCCATAAAAAGAAAACGTGTTCAGAATTTCAAGCTCTACACTTTGACAACCATCACATGGTCTGATTTATTCCTTAAGGTGCTATTTTTTCAGAAAACATGCATTTTCCTAAACTGGTAATGAAGAGTTTCAGCTAGGAATTATCTTTTTTTTTATAACTTGAGTCGGAAAAAATTTAGCTCTCCTAGCTCTTGAGTGATATGTTCATGAAAGTTTGAAGTAGTTTGTTTTTTACACATACTTGCGTATGTTTACTCATTACTTGAGATGCTAGTCTCCCCGACAGCGGCACTAAATGTTGGCTCTTTCCCATGGCTTCTATAGAAAGAGCAAGGTTTTCTCAATATATAGGATTCTGGGGCTTTT
This sequence comes from Dipteris shenzhenensis, assembly GCF_047967505.1. Classification (NCBI taxonomy): domain Eukaryota; kingdom Viridiplantae; phylum Streptophyta; class Polypodiopsida; order Gleicheniales; family Dipteridaceae; genus Dipteris; species Dipteris shenzhenensis. The sequence continues at coordinate 5,424,493 of NC_141596.1, read as the reverse complement.
TGTCACCTACATGAATATAGGGGTTGTCATTTGTAATATATGTGTAGGTTAGGACCTCAAGTTGTATTCCGGTGAGAGACGTAGGCTTAAATGTGGTAAGCAAATAGTGGATGCATGTGTAAAAAGAATGTGTATCATCATGGTTGAGGTAATGAAGGCTTTCGCCTTCATTGGGGGTTGCAAGGCTTAGGAGGATTTTAAGGGTTAGAGGGACGTTCAGGGTTTAGAAGAAGGTTCCAGGTTTGGAAGGAGATTCCAAGATTTAGAAGGAGGTTCCATAGTCTAGAAGGAGGTTCCAAGGTTTAAAAGGAGGTTCTAAGGTTTAAAAGGAGGTTCCAGAGTTTAGAAGGAGGTTCCAAGGTTTAGAAGAAGTTCTAGGGTTAGAAGGAGGATCCAAGGTTTAGGGTAGAGGACATGGTGGAGAACTCATCTCCCTCATAGATCATGGAGGTTAAGGGTTAAGGAACTAAGGGTTTAGGGGGAGCATAGGAGTGGGAGAGGAAGAAGGTGTAAGAGCATGGGAGAAATAAGAGAGAGAAGGAGGGTGGAGGAGGGAGGAGAAGGGAGGAGGAGAGAGGAGGAGGAGGGAGGAGAAGGGAGGAGGAGGGAGGAGGAGGAGGGAGGAGGAGGGAGGAGGAGGAGGAGAAGGGAGGAGGAGGAGGGAGGAGAAGAGGGAGAGGATAGGTTGCAAGGTTGGAGGGAAGGGGAGGAGGAGTAGGACATGCTTTTGGATGTGGAGTGCAAGGAAGCATGGACACTTGAGACAATTGCTTGGAATACCAAAGTAAATCTCAACACAATGCCCCAAAGAGTGTGGGCTTCATTTCATTATGGGGTATTTATACAAGTTGGAGAGCTTCTCTCTCTACATATAGGAATTGTAAGACATTCTCTCTTTGCATGTAGAAGTTACAAGTTGCATGTAGGAGTTGCAGGTAGAACTCACATGTAGAACTTGCATGTAGGACTTGCATGTAGGACTTGCATGTAGAACTTGCATGTAGGAGTTGCATGTAGAACTCGCATGTAGGAGTTGCATGTAGAACATGCGTGTAGGAGTTACATGTAGAACTCGCATGTAAGAGTTGCATGTAGAACTTGCATGTAAATTGGCCATGCTTTTGGGAGCCATACCTTTTGATCCAGGGGGAATTTTACGGTGATCCAAAAAGCAAAGATGATCACTAATCATGCTCTACATGCTGAGTATCTCAGATCTACCTTTCTCAACATGAGGTAGTCTCATCTACATTAGCACAGCTTGATTCCCATGATGTACAACCATCACTTTCATGTATGGATCCGACTCCATCCTTTGCCACAGATGCAGATACATAATAGGAGATGTAGTTATTCAATAGAGGTAAGTCCTCAGTACGAAGCACTCTCCAGCCGCATGTAGAGCTACATGCTATAGTGCATTCAGGTCCTCATCTAATTTCATTCTAGCATCGATCCCTGATGCTTTCTCCTCTACCGTGGAGCATACTTCGGGCACAATTTCCATCAGTAGTACAAGTCAGTACATCAATCTTCAGGACATTCCAGCATCGGCTCAGTCATGCCACGTTGCATCCTTGGATCTAGTGATCACCACCACCTCCAATTAGTAGATCATTCCTACACATGAGGATACTTATGCATCAATGTAGTGGACATTATTAGGTTCATCCATAGTGCAACCTGGGGATACTCAATGTTTTAGCATGCACTTATGGTTATCATATACAGTCCATACTTGATGTAGATCAGTGGCTGGATCCACAACTACAAATCGATCCCTTCATCAGCATTCAGGGATAACTTATCCTTTTTCAATGATATTTTAGGCTTCCATGCCTTCTTACTATCAACTCCTTCTTGTTGAGCCTTACACAAATGCTACATCCCATGTCGATGGATGTTTTGCCATGCACACACCAGACAACCTTCAGCTCATGATAGTTGAACACACAGGTTTGATAGGCCAGCATACCTTGTCAGTTTTACGAGCCTCTTCTTCAGCAGAGCAGAGTATCACACCTACACCTTCAACCCCATATTTTCAGCCCCTGAACCACTCTATCCACACTGACTATCCGGTCTTCTTCGATCCCACATCATACAAAAGAGATTGCTCTATTGCAGCATACCCCACACATGATTGTTGTCAGTTCTTTTGGGTTGGTGATACTCTCGCATGTCACAACCTATCGGATTCTTTCTCCATCACTACATCGACTAGATTTACATCTAGATAGATGCCTCTTCTACAGAGTAGCTTCATAGTCCATGGCGACACATGACATGCTCAGCTTTGACATGTTTAGCACATAGCCATACACACATACTCCATGCAGTCATCTTTCAATCGACCAGCCAGGTGGAATTTATTTTTTGCATATATCCTTCCTCTTCCCTTTGGCCTATCTTCTGAGTTTCATTCCTAAAGGCAAAGGATGACCCACAACTTAAGAGGGGGAAATCCATGTTATGTATAGGATCATGTAAGTTGTACTCATTGTACAGGCTTTTGCTACGTAGTCAATATGCTCACACATGCACAATTTCTTCTCAGTTTTGTTTTGTGTTTTGGATGCTATCATATGCACCAAACAAAATCCACAAAAAGGTCTTGTACATGCACCCTCTACTTACCTAGTGCAATATAAGAGGGGGTGTTGAGGATGGTGAAAATCGCACCATACCTCTAGGGCATTAGAGGCAAACCCTAACCCTAACCCTGAGGGGCTCACATGTATATCTTCATCAATACAACTTAGTGTATAGGTAGCTATATCATGTGCACTCCTTTCTCTCTCCCTCTCTCACTTCTGCTATCACCTTCCTTATATTGTAACATTTGCAGTCATCAAGTATTACTTTGTTTAATTGAGCATTGGAAAATTATGAGAAGTATAGCATGTTAATCTAGAAGTGGAAATATCGAAGCTTAAATGTTCTAATGAATTACATTCTATTGCAAAGTTTTTGACCCCTGGAATTATTGGATGGGTAGCGGCACTCTTCGAATCACATGGTGATGTTGGAATTACCATTTTGCACTACATAAGGTTAGAGAGGTCTTAGACCATAGTGTTCATTCAAACCACCATTACTACCTTCCCGCCATGGGATGTAGCTACTATAGAGTAGCCTTAACATTATGTGCAATGGATATTTGCTATTGTATTCATCGTTCAAATTTGCTTGTCACACGTTCTAAATTTACGATGCCATCATGTGAAATATATCTCTTTAAGTCCTAAACAAGAGAGCACACAATGAAATAACTATAGTAGACTCCACATTCAATATTTCATAATTGTTGCGATGTACTAAAGTTGTCACGATAAATATGATTGTTTCATATTCAAGCAATTATTACACCCGGGATAAGGCAATCATATCCTTGATGATTCCAACATGGAATCATCGAGTTGTGCAATTTTGCGACTATTGAGAAGACAACTGTGAAGAGATTCTTTGATGAAGCAGCTTATAGAGACGAGAAATGGGTGAAGCTAGAATTCCCCCAAGAAGAGAGGTCTTACCACACCTTGACCACAGAGTGCTCATATTGAGTGAGTGTTGAGAGCGAGTACTCACTTGGTGAAAGATATTTGCTCATTCACAAAGTAGATTTATCTGTTAAGAATGGCATATTTGAGAGATAAGTATTGAATAAATATGGGACTGGGCCCTTACCAAATGTCAAGTATCCAAAGACCTTGAAATTAGATTTTACCAATAGAGAGGGGGATGGTTGTATTACTCTCAAAATAGGCAAGATCTATTCTACAAACTTGATCAAGACATTGAATATCGGAGATTTCATAAAGGTTACAAATTTTTTAGTTTGTAGCAGAAACACCCAAAATGACAAAGGAACATCCGATTATACTTTGGTTTTCAATCCTTCGACTAGGGTCAAATGTTCCGAAACATTTACAGTCAAACCAATAGTTGTTCCAACAATTACTATTTACACGTACAAAGAAGACTACAAGGGCCTAATGAACAAAGAGCAAGCCAACTACTTGTGCCATTGACTATAGTCGTAGTGATAATAATCAAGCTTGGGAGCTCAATGCACCTAATGGATGAGATAATCGTTGACGATGGTAAAAATGTGGATGACCTCATAACGGCGGTAAAGTGCCATTGTGAATTGTTAAATCTTGAATGAGATGCGAAACATCAATTACAATGAACCTTTTGCTACTAGAGTAAGAAAGTTTTGCTTATACCACCATTGCAGTTGACTTTTCAAACAATCAGCGCTCAGATTACGTAAAGATCAGGGATAGGTACAAGATGATTGACTTCTACCATTTCATTCTAAGAAATGTAGGAGCTAAGAAAAATAGTCAGCCACTTGCATTGAACATGCTATAATTGACTATCTTGGCACCTGCTCGAGTTCCATTGATCTCAACAAAACTTGCTCGAGCCTTTCATCAACACATCTAGCAAATTGGGTATGAAAATCAAGTAACGTTCAGTGCCTGCAGAATGCTGTGATTTAATTTTAAAACAAGGTACATTTTATTTTTAGTTGACACTTGCTACATTCTGCTTATAGATAAGTGGTGTTCTTACTATCACAGGGCTGAACTTGACCCAATACGAGCCTCTATGCTCTTTTTACAAAAAGGGAAAGATCTCGAAGGAAAACATCATAACTTGTCGTCTAACATGCGATCGAATCACCATTCTATAGAATATCTCTAAAGTCAAGGGATATATTAGTGATCAAAAGTTTAGATGGCACAAGAATAGTGGTTGTACTAAAGAATACATGGTTGGACAAGGTCTTAGATTTGCCTCGCCCATTCATAGAACTTCTTGAAGATAACACACAGTTCCTGAAATCAAAATTATTCGATCAGAGGATCGAATGAATGTTCCTGGTTAATATGCATGGTCTAGTTGTAGGCTTCATTCTTTTGAGGGGTAATGCTGCTTGAGCAGTTGATCGAGCATGTGTGAAACCTGCAACATAGTTGGTAGTTGTTCGTCACTCTTTTGTTGTTTTTCAAAGTCCAAAGCCATCAAATTTCTTAATGTCCCCGCACTGTACAATGCAAAATTGTCAGCTTCATTCATTTGTAGCATAGTAGTAGCCTGATGTTGTTTAGTTTCTGTACATTTCATTCATAGTTCAAGCTCATCAGTTCTAGAGGTTTTTGTCCATTGTAAGCACAAGATTATCAGCTTCTTTATTCTGTAACACAGTAGCACCCTACTGCTACATAGTTTCAATTTGTTTTCATCATTAAGTAAGGAAGACCTATCTCTTAATGTCCCCCTCAATAAATACGCTTTACCTACAATTAAAAAAAAAGAAAAAGTTATACATAGAAAATACTTGTACATATTATCTCCTTTTTAGGTGACTACCCATTTTGCATTATGTAATTTATCCTTGTATAAAGTCATGACTTCTTAATTCAAAAAAGGTAATCACACTTTACTTAACCTATGTTCATTTAGTACATGTCACATTCCTATCATTACCCATTAACGCCATTATATTTTGAGAGTACTCATCCTTCAAACATACTAATAGAAGTTTGTTGCTTCACGAGCACATCTTCCTTGCATTTACAAAGAGATTAAGTTTTTCCTTGCTTTGTTTATAAGTGATCATCCATAACACATAATGTATTCTGATCATTCGAATAATGTTGATTATGTGTTGCTATTTGTTCTTATCTTATTAAGTGCATGACTCTCTTTATTCAAAACTTTAAATTGAGACTACTACGCATACTCACAAGATAGTAATGAACCTTCCTTCGTACATTATTATTGCAACTCTTCAATGGTAGCTACAACATCACCATTGTTACAACTGTCATTACTTACCTACTATAGCATCTTCAATACTTGTTACATCCACTTAAACCTGCTACGCTTGGAACTGCTGCATTCCTATAAAAAGTAAGAGACAAAGATAACATGCCCTAATAAAAAAACTTTCATAACACCCCTCACCCTAACTCTTGAGATGTACTTTTGGTACCTATATTTACAAGTAGATTTACTATTGAATTAGTTGAAGTCTGAATCTATAATTACTGGATGAAAGTTCTAGCATTGCCCAAATACTTCTCCCCCTATTGATATCATGCTATACGACGTATGCTAGTAAAAGAACCTTCATAGCCCCCCCTCCCCCTCGTGAAGAGAGTGGAAGAGAAGGAAGGAGTCTCACTTGCATCTTTCTCACATACACAATGGGGGGATATACGCAAAGGTGGAGGGTGAAAACAATTTTCCTCTTCTTAGTTGTGAAAGATAAAAGAACTCTTAAGTACAAAAGAATAGGTAAATCCTATATGTGGGTCTCAAACCAAACTCAGTTAGCTAAAGTGGCATACTAACTGAGCCACTAGCTAGAGTACATAAAGATAGCTATCATCCAGCTATTATTCATGGGCGGTGTACCAACTGCATCTGCAACTAACAAGTCAGTGACATTAATGCACAACGGTCACCCTGGCATATCACAAGTGGAGCTCGATATCTCAACACTCCCCCTCAAGCTCAATCCCAATTCTTGCACACCAAGCATGTCTCTGAACTTGCATAGCTTCTCTACACCCAATGCTTTCATTAATTTGTTAACTACCTGGTCGTCTGTGCTGACATAAACTAGATCAATAAAACCTACTAGAACCTTCTCTCGCACATAGTGATAATGCACCTCAATGTGCTTTGTTCTAGCATGATAGACTGGGTTATTTGCCAAGTGTATCCTACTCATGTTGTCATAATAAATGACAACTGGCCCATCTGTAGATTGATGCATATCATAAAGTAGCTTATGCAACCAAGATGCCTCACATGCAGCCATTGCTGCACCCCTATACTCAGCCTCTGTGCTTGACAAGGCAACTTACGAGTAGAAGGGTTATAGCATCTATACCCTTTCTGCTACAGAGAATAACTAATAAAGATGCACTTCTTAGCTTTTGGATCCAACTTGGATCTCAACTCATCTGGCACATGAACATAAGCATGCAATGAAAAACTTTCAAATGAGAAATATCTGATTTCCTACCAGTATACATCTCCTCTGGTGTCATGCCATGTATTGTTACAGTGGGAGTCCTATTCATTATGTAGACACTATTGTAGCAACTGCTTCAGCCCAATAATAATCTGGCAGGTTTTTTTCATTGAGCATGGCACGAGATACCTCTCTAATATGCCTGTTTTTCCTTTTTGCAAGTCCATTTTGCTCTGGGATATGACTGCTTGAATATTGCTACTTTATGCCATGCTCCTGTAGGAAACTTGCAAACTCATTTAAGAGGTACTCTCCCCCTCCATCAGACCTTAGGCATTTTATTTATAGGCCTATTTCCTTTTCAACCATACCTTTAAAAGCTTTGAAATGCCCAAACACTTCACTTTCCTTTTTCATAAAATACACCCAAACTTTTCTGTTGTAGTCATCAATAAAAGTGACAAAATAATGACAACCTACAATAGATGCAGCTTTAGTAGTCCACACATGAGAGTGGATTAATTCCAATGGCCTCTTACTCTCTTGAACATGTCTAGGAAATAGTTTCCTTGCCTGTATTCCAAATTGACAAGCTTCACATACCTTATGCATTTCTGCAACCTTGAACTTAGGCAATCGTGCAACAATATTTTGGGCCTGAATTAATTTAAGTCACTATACATTAACATGACCAATGCGTTTATGCTAGATATCAATATCTGCAACTACACTGGTCCCATGACCTGCAAGCCTTGCTCAACCATTTGACCAACAAAAACTAGGTTCTTGGTGATATTCGGGACATGAAATACATCAGACACGTATTTCTTTTTTCCATCCTACATAGACAAAGGAATTTTACCAATCTGCATAATAGGATGTGCAGTATCATCACCAATCTCCACAAATCCTAGTCTTTCCATTTTCCTTGCATCCTGCATCCATTCTGCATGACCTGTCATGTGGTTTGACACACCTGAGTCAACATACCACACATCATTGCTTTCTTCTACACTTGTCACAGAATTGGTCATGTGCTCCACCATAAACAGATGCTCATTTCTATCATCACCCTATCTACTAGAGGATGCATAAGTGCCTTGTTGCAATTTTCTAATCATGATGTCATTCTTCTTTTTATAGCAGTCTCTAACCATATGACCCATTTTACCATAGTAGTACTATTCAACATTGTTGTTTGCATTTTGGCCTCTCTGCCATTCACCACGACCCCTTTGGCTCCCCTTGCCTCTAAAGTTACCACGTCCTCCTCCAAAGGACTAGTTTTCTTGAACTTGCTACATATTCTAATTTCTGCCATGGCCTCCAAATCAGCCTGCTCTACCTCTGCCTCTACCTCTTCCAGCATTTGAGTAGAAGACAACTTCTTTTGAAGTTCCTCCTGAAGAAGATGCACCATCATTTCTCTGCTCTTCAAAAATTAGAAGAGCAATCAACTCCTCAAAATCAGGAAAATTCTCACGAATGGCAATGGATGTCCGAAATCATGCATAATCCTTTCCTAGACCATTCAAGGTCATAGAAACTAAATCATCATCTTCCACTGGCGACCCAATAGAAGCAGGTGCATCTACAATCTTCTTCACCTTCATGTGGTAGTCATTGATGTTCATATTTTCTCTTTGCACATTATGCAACTCCTGCTTGAGCTACATTTTCCTGGCTTGCGTATTTATGCTATACATTTTTGTCAAAGTATCCCATGCCTCTTTGGTGTGCTTGCATCTTGAATATGCACAATCATAGAATTTGAAATACTAATAAACATCCAGTACATAACTTTTCTGGCTCTTCCATGCCAGCCTTTAAATGCCTTGCAACTCTTGTTGATTGGGAATATTAGGAATAAATGGTTCTGGTTCAGTAATGAACTCCCAATAGCCTTTTCCCTTAACAAAATTCGTCATTCTAAAATTCCATGCTTGGAAGTCGTTCTTGTCAAGCTTTTCAGTGACAATCTGTGAAAGAGCATCAGACGCCATTACAAAACACTGCAAAATATTATGTCACTACAAAAACCACAACTTCCGCCTTACAAGGGCAAAGCTGCAAAATTGACAAGAGTGGTATTTGACCACACAGTCACTTCCTAGTGACGATTATGCATCAACAGGAAATAAGAATGATTTTGTCACTCCCAATATCTTTGCACATAGGCATACAATGTAATTTCTATGATAACTTTTCACCAACCTGTAGAACAGTGGTCGCACAGTAAAAATAGGGCACTTTCTTGAGTGCTTGTGGAAAACTTCTACCACCAAAACAGGCCCTGAAATGGCCTCAAATCAAAAAAATAATTTCACCAAGGACTTCGCCTTTCCCGTAGCATATACTGCCCTCCTCTAGCCACACTGCAAAGGCGTCCCAATCTGAGACAGTGCACTCTTGCACTTTTTGGCTATGCTACCTGTAGAGATTTGCTCCCAAACTCGAAAAAAAAGGAAAGCAACACTGATCCTCTTACTAGGACACCACAAACTTGGTTTGCTTTCTTGAGCTTCTTACCACGAATCGAGCTCTAATACCATGTGAAGAGAGTGGGAGAGAAGGAAGGAGTCTCACTTGCAGCTTTCTTACATACACAATGGGGGCATAGACACAAAGGTGGAGGCTGAAAACAGTTTTCCTCTTCTTAGTCGTGAAAGCCAAAAGAACTCTAAGTACAAAAGAATAGGTGAACCCTATATGTGGGTCTCAAACCAAACTCAGTTAACTAAGGTGGCATACTAACTGAGCCACTAACTAAAGTATATAAAGATAGCTGTCATCCAGCTATTATTCATGGGCGGTGTACCAACCGCATTTGCAGCTAACAAGTCAGTGACATAAATGCACAACAGTCACCCTAGCATATCACAAGTGCAACTCAATATCTCAACACCCCTATGTCTTAGGATGGACTTTTGCTACCTATATTTATAAGTACATTTAGTGTTGAAATAGTTGAATTCTGAATCCATAATTACTAGGCGAAAGTTCCAGCATTGCTCGAATATTTCTCCCCTATTGCTATCATGTATGACACAATAATGTTTGCATCACATAAGGCTAGAGAAGACTTAGATCCTAGTTCCTTTGTCCTACTCATCAAACAAGCACCATTGTTTAACAACCACTGTGTTATGTGGTTGTCTACTATTTGACCATAAGCAGCCACACCATTCTAAAGAAATAGGCATTGACCCAAATTCCACACCACATAGGAAGCATTAAAGAAAATATCATACTTACAATGTACAAAGTTTTCACAAATGTTTGACTTTCAACATGAGGAATGGGGTTGACAATTCTTCAAATCTAAGCTCTTCCAAGAACTTCACCTGAACTTCAGAAGCATTAGCCAGCACCTGGAAGCATTGTTAGATAATAACTACCACTACTACATCGAAGACTTATTCTTACAACTTGTTTTCTTCTAAACATTCAAGTTTGAGTTCGAAACACATCATTCACAAAGTGAAATTAACAATAGCCCTTCTAAAATGACAACTCACATAGAAGTGACAAAAACTGTGGTTCGTCTCATAAAGTATCCCAAAATGTTAATTTTTCCATGCAAAAGTGAGACCACAATCATAGAAGGAATACTCGTTGGATAGAAGACAAATAGAATAGACGGAATACTCGTTGGATACGTGAAGGAAAGTACACATGCTTGGATAATGAGAAAAAGACTCGAGGGGGTCACTCATGAATATGTAAGCATAACACGTGGGTTCAATAGAAGGAGATTTTTAAATCCATTTTGTACTCATTTTTCACATAAAAAAGGGTAGCATATAAAGGGGATATTCATAGATTGAATAGGAAAAGGGTGTCTTTTATTCATAATGAATTTCTAGATAAGGGGTTTTACGAACGCACACATGATATATGGGGTTTATACATGGGGTTTATACTATAGTGATCCCCCCCAGGCAAAAGACAACACGATTTTCCTTTAGAAGGAAAGAAACAACGTATTTGCAGAGAATATAAGACAGCCATAAAAGCAAACAACATCCCAAAATACTTCATACCCTAGCAAATACAGTGGAATGCTAAGTTGTTGAGCATGGCAATCTTCAATGACATTGAAGAACGGTTGGTTACTCCAAGAATAGCATTTACTCAAATAAGAGAATTATCACATGGTGGATAGTATGGGGTACAAGGTAGCATTGTGAACATGATGGCTAACACAAATAAGGTGAAACACATATTACTACAATTTATTAACAACAAATCATCAATAATAGTTGGAATTTAAAAAAAAACTACAATATAAGAGCACGTGCTTGCTTGAAAAAGTGTATCTCGTAATCCTAAATGCGAGTGTTACACATGCTTATTCAAATGCCACTTTACAAATCCAACAATATAGAAATCAACTAGCAATGGACCGAGCATTTGGAATGAATGCTATATTTGGAATATAATATAGAAGAAGAAGTGAACGGCCAACAATCTAGAACTGTAGTAGATGACACTAAGGAGACTTACCAGACACTTTAATACACAACCTCATTATAGCTGAGCAAGTCATAGATTATGATACTAACATCAAAACTACGTAGCCCCTTGCAAGAAAAACAAACCACTGGAACTATTTCAAGACAAGAATAGTGAGGAGTTGAACTTTCCTATGATTTTCTTTGGCTCAAAAAGACATTCAAAATCCAAGACTGACATATCAAGACATTGCAAAGTGGGAATTAACACATGCATCCCTCAAGCTCACAAAATATACCAAAAAGTTTCTTCAAATCAATTAAGGTCCTCATCAAGTAATGCAATCCATTTGGGTGTGGTTATACAAAGGTGCACTATAGAATAGAATCATATACACAAAAGAGTCATTGTTTGCTTGGGTGTAGCCATTTTTGGTGAGGTTCAAGGAATTTTCTATATATAGGTATCTTGCATGGCCCATAACTTATGCATTGCTCAATGGAATTCGGCAGACTTTGTCTTCAAGTTGTAGTACACATTCCAACTTGAACATTATACCAAAAAATTATGGAGTAAGGATTTGGAATGAGATTGTTAAAGCATTACAAGTGATATGTTGCATGTGAAGCATGTATCCTAAAGACTATAGGATATAGCAATTTATTCAAAAATATCAAAATTTTGTTCTATACATACATGCAACCAAGTAATCATTTAAAAGAACACTATGTGAGCTTCTCCTCAACCCAAAGACACACCTAAATGAGAACATTAGGCATGGACTAATGGGCCTCCAATGTTGTGCTATAGTGATGCACACCTCCTGCCCATCAAATCTTGGAAGATTAAGTACCTCCAACTTGCCCTCGCCTTGCAAATGCCATGCAACTCACACACACCTCGATGTGACCTTGTGCAAACTTTGGTTTGGCATTGTCTTCTTTCAGGTAAGTGATTTTCTATTCTTTGCTTGCCTCACCAACAAGCTTCTCTGGGTCTATTTTCGACTAATTGTGGCCATGGTGTCAATGGCAACATGTAGCTCGCCATGGCTTGCAAGAGAAGCAAACTGAGGCTATGAGATAGGAAAGTTGAAAAAGCCTGGTCAAGGCACAAGGAATAGATTACGGGTCAAGGAAAGTGATGGCATGGTATTAAAATGGCAATGGAAGACACTTTTGCAACATCTACGAACGGAGAAACACCAAGAAGAAAGAGGACTTCTTATAGAGCAGCAACAGCAGGAAGTAGTTTACAGATGCACGCATTCGATCATTACCATCGGAGTGAAGAACATGAGCTGTGGTGTCACTATTGGTGGGAGCATTCAAGGCAGCAACATCAAGCCATTCAAGTGATTACCAATCTCAAGTCTTGAAGACAAGCTTTAGCTTGCACCGTAAAGTTCATAGAGTAACAACCCTACCAACCAATACCTTGGGAGATGCACACCCAAGAGGAGATGCTCTCTAACTTGAGAAATGGCCTATAGAAAGTGAAAGGGTGCATAGCTTAGATCAACTAGCTGTAAAGAGGGCGACATTAGCTATGTTGGTGTCCCCTAAAACAAAGGAGAAACAACTTGGGCACACAATGTCAAAGATGTTGTCAATCAGAAGGACCAATGTGGCTCCAATAGTTGAATGTAGAGTAGAAGCAATACACGATCATCCCGATCCGAGAAGTCTATGGGCTTCAACAGAATGCAAGAAAAGGAGAGACAACCTAAGTGTGAAAGTCATTGCTACATTGACAACGTTTTGGCACAAAAAATACGAGAGTTTCTCCAAATAGAAAGGACATCTATAAAAAGCAAACGGGATGCAAGGTGTTTGAGGAGCACATCATACACATGCTTGATACAACGTAGGTCAATGGTGCCTAAACTATCCCAGTGTTTGTTTGCGATTTTGCGATTGAGCTTTGGGATAGTTTACTTGTTTCATTTCTTAAATGAGGCTTGGACTAAATGTGGTTGTCCTAAACCAGCCTGGTGGTTGGAACTTCATGCAATCGTAGGATGATTCAGCTCAATGGCTAGGTATGTGATTGTCCTGAACTAGTGTAGTTGAATAGACATTAGTTGTTGTCTAGTCTGATGGCATGGTTGAGTAGAAATTAACAGCAATATATTTTGCAATAGAATAGCAATATATTGTTATTTTACTAAACCAACCCGGTGGTTGGAACATCATGCAACTGTGTGGCTGCTTCAACTTAATCACCAGCTATGTGATTGTCTTGAATGAGCATGGTTGAACAAACATTAGTTGTTGACCAGCCCGGTGGTTGAAATTATTGTGTTTCTTAGTACTTAAATTTGTTAAATTTAATTTCTTGCTATTCGGGTCATATACCACTATTTCTAGATTGGGATGGCTTGGACTTAATGTGATTGTCCTAAACCAGCCCGGTGCTAGTTTAAGACAAACATCAGTTACTAACTAAAATTGTGATTGAAATTTGAAATTCAAAAATGAAAAGCAATATTTGTTATTTTCTAATTGTGAAATTCAAAAATGAAAAGCAATATACTTGTTATTGTCTAATATGTGAACTTGAGACCGTTAGGCTAAACCAGCCTGGTGGTTGAAATTGTGACAGTGTCCTAAACCATCTCAGTGGTTGAAATTGTGGCTGTCCTAAATGTGTCCTAAACCATCCCTGTGGTTGAATGTCCTAAATGTGTCCTAAACTAGCCCGGCGATTGAAATTGTGACTATCCTAAACCAGCCAGTAGTTAAAATTGCGACTGTCATTCCATTTAAAAGAGGGATCATTATTCTATTGTTCCCACATGTTGGGTCAGTAGTAGCAGTAGACAGAATTTTATCTCAAGTTTATGGATTAGAATCTGAACGCTTTGAGCATTGTAAGCCCTGGTATGTCAAGAAACTCAAAGACATGAATGTTTGTTGTTGCAAAACAGACATAGAATTTGACCTAGCAAGCTATGAATGACTTGAGATTTGGTTGTGTTTGAGATTGCTCCATGGGGATCGATGGCCATGTCTCCCCGATGAAGGCGTAGCTTGTAGGCCACCTGGATCCTCATCATGTGTTGCAAGGGAGAGAAGGTTTTGTAGCCTAAGGTCTTTGTGGGAGCCAGTAGTTTGTCCAAAGGGAGACTGTGAGTGGCACCGTATTGAATGCATTCGTGGAACATGCAAGCATTGCAGTCTGAAGTTGAAGAAGAAGGCATTTCATGTCTGTCCAAATGAAATGAGGGAAGACAACCCTGTTGCTCTAAAATGGAGGAGATTTGAAAATGTCAATGTTGAAGGATCCGATAAAAAGAGATGGCTACTATCATCATATACGGGAGCTTATAGATCATGTGGTTTAATCTATCCCAAAATATGTGCTTCACAATTTCATAGCCAGCTAGCAAGATAAGCAGTTCAAGACGTGCCTTGTCAATTTTCCCCATGACGCTATTGTCTCTGTGATAGATTTTGCTAAAAGTTAATCATTTCAAGAACAAGATGAGATACACAGTGCTCATTGGTACAACAAGCAGATAAAAATTCATGTGCATATTATGTACAATGATTTGCCTGGTTCTTTTACACTTGATGCCAATCTTCTTGATGACTCATACCAAGACAGTGCAACACACATACCACTTCTACATTTCAGATGATAGGGAACATGACACCTTATTTGTGCATCATGCTTTTCTACTGCATTGGGAATGGCTGAAAAAGGAAAATCCCCATGCAGAAAATATAAGACAACATTGGGTGTGGTCAGATGGTGCTTCCTCTCAATTTCCATTAGCCCATGGATTCTACTTTGTCTCAAGGTTCAAATCCTTGCCCGGTCTAGGCATGATGTGGAATTTCTTTGGGTCTAGCCATGACAAGGGTGAACATGATGGATGTGGTGCTGTTATTAAGAAAGCTCTATTTAAACATCAATTAACATGCCCTTTCAAAACTCAATGATGCCCATGATGCTGTAACATGGTTTACAACCAACCTCTCCACAGCACGCATTCAACATACAGTAAACAAAGACTTAAGAATAGTGTAGTGCATAGAGTGTTCCATGAAGTGAAAGTGGATGACGTGCAAAGGAGAAGCCAGCATGATTGTGAGAAAATTAAAGGAGTTAGTGGTTTGCACAACATATAGGGCTTTTCAAACAACCAACTAATTGAAAAAAGGAAACTTTCTTATTTCTATAGTGTGTGCATCATAGGGGATCGTGATGATTGTGAGAACATTGCAACTATGAAGACATGGGAGTGAGTTCAAGTTTTCCCTCTATATTCAGATGGAGTGACAAACAATGGAGAGACAAACAATGACTCGCCATAGTTTGAGGAGAGTTATGATGACCTCACTAGTTGTTTGGATGAGGGGGATAACTTTGTAGTTGTCATCGCCTCTCGGAAGAACCTCAAGGAGAAAGAGGAAGATGACCCATAGTTTTTGTTGCAATGCATAAAACCTAAGCACAATGTTGAGCTAGCATTTAAGGATAATTGGGAAACAACCTATGAGAAGTGGGATGTAGTAGTCAGAGCTTTTTGGTACAAAAAAACATCCAAGAGAGGCTGTAATTATGAACTGCTAAATGATAAATCCCATGCTTGTTTTTAGTATATCCCAAACAACCACCGCTTCTTTTAGTAAATCCCAAACTAACCACCACACTTGTTTTTGTAAATCCCAAATGATAAATCCCATGGTTGCTTTTAGTATATCCCAAACAACCACTGCATTGGTTTTATTAAATTATTTTTGCAAATCCCAAACGATAAATCCCATGCTTATTTTTAGTATATCCCAAAGAACCACTACGCTAGTTTTATTAAATCCCATAACTTGTTTTTAGTATATCCCAAACAATCACTGCACTAGTTTTATTAAATGGTTTTTGTAAATCCCAAACGATAAATCCCATGCTTGTTTTTAGTATATCCCAACCGACCACTGCACTGGTTTTATTAAATCCCATAATGAATCCACACATCCACAAATCCATTCATCTTGTAATAATAAAAGCAAACCACTGCACTGGTGGCTATTAATATCCTAGTGCAACTAACCACCACATTGTGGTGACCACTTATCTTGCACCACTGCCGCGCTATCCTAAAATTTATTGCACAGTGCTATACTAAAACAATCCCCTTTAGACTAGTTATCTTTAACTGTCAGATTTCAACCACCGTATGAATAAATGGAGCAGCAAGCCCTCTCTTTGGTGTTTTCAATTAGAAAGTTTTGCTCCTATTTATTACCGGGCCACTTACAACATTTAAGTACTAACATGGAAGTAGGTTGATACAAAATTAGGTATTACGAGCACCATAGATCACGGATAATGGCACTTTGAGAAAGTTCAAAAGTCCAAGAAATGTTTGCAAGATTTTTACTTTTTCAATAATAAAACAACATTATTGTAGCTCAAAGAAATTCCAAACTCCCAACTATCTTATCAACCTCTCTATAGCAAGTATCTCCGAGATCTTTAGGATAGACCTACTCCACTGGATACATTCATAACTGTAAGGTTTCCTTTACTTCAAATGGAAAACTTAGTGGTCTAAATTCACATGATTGACACAAAATGATACAGATAACATTATTTCCACTTGATTTTAAACTCTTGTTTCAATTTTACCGACAAGATTATTACTATAGTATGTACTTTCAATTTCTTTGTAGGGATGTAGTACTAAAGATGCATTAGACTTCATCAACAAGCTCAGTGTATTTATGAGGTCTGCTAGAGGCTCTGCAAGTGCATTTCTAGTTTTCATTTTCATTGCAAAAGTTAGTTTTGTTGCTTACTGATGATGAATATATGCATGTGGATGTCATCAAAAGAGATCAAGAAATCATCCATTTAAAAAATGAGAAATCTTACATAAAGAGATTGTTGTAAGAAGCAGTACGACCAATGCAATCAATCTAGTAGAAATCAAGGAAATTTTTGAGAAAACAGAAATCATCGTGGTGGACATTCAAGTCACAGTCATTATGCAAATGAACCTAATAACATGTTTCTTGCAAGCGAGGAGATGCAAAAGACTGATACAGTGTATCTTGACATTGATTGCAATTCAGAAGGGGAGTGCAGTTATCAAGTCAACCAAGCAAATCAGGATCCTTGGTACATCAACAACCATGCATCTTCATCTCATATGATAAACATTAGGAAAAGATTCCTTAAACTTTTGTGTACTCTCATCTAGTAAGAGAAATTAAGTTCCAAATGCAATCTGTGCCACAACAAGAGTGTCTTCAAATTAGACTTGGACACGCATGAGCACACCATGGGGTGTCTTGAGTAGTCGACAAGGACGACTAAGATAGTACTAAGAAAATATAGTCTCATTGCAAGAAAACAGTATTCCACTTATCTTGAAAAATGGAAAATGTATATGAGACTGCACTTCTTTTAGTAAATCCCAAACAACCATCACCACGCTTGTTTTTATAATTATTTTTACAAATCCCAAATAATAAATCCCATGCTTTTTTAAAGTATATCTTACCGCACTTGTTTTAATAAATCCCATAACTGTAAAATCCCAATAAAAGAAAATCCCAAATAACCACCACATTTGTTTTTGTAAATCCCAAATGATAAATCCCGCACTTGTTTTTAGTATATCCCAAACAACCATCGCACTTGTTTTAGTAAATCCGATAACTAATCCACACATTCATAAATCCTAAATGAATGAATTGTATGCCATTCATCTACTATGTTGCAGAGGGGAAGAAAAGATTGTGTGAGGAGCTCCCGAACTATGCAAAGAGGGAGGAAAGATTATGTGAAGAGCTTTCAAACTATGCAAACATATTTTGGAGCTTGGTGTGTCTAGGGGGATCCATTATGAGAGGGGATAGTAGTTGCAGGAAGAGTGCAAGGGAGAAATGTCGAAAGGAATATAAGATGAACACTGAAGGAAATGGAAGAGTGGAGGCTTAAGTTTGCAATCTGAGTGCAATAGAGAAAGAAACGATCGAGAGGGATTAAAGATGAAACACTGAAGGAAATGGAATAGTGAAGGTTTATGTTTGTAGCTCGACTGCACGGGAGAAAGAAATGGGAGAGATGGATATAAGGCGAAACATTTAAGAGAATGGAACTATCAAGGTGAGAGCCATCGTGATGGTTGGTCTAAATTTTGATTAATTCAAGGCAACAGTACTACCTTGCATGGTAATGAGTGATTAGAGGTGATTAGGCTACATGATTTACATTTGTGGTAATTACTACCACATTCCAGTAGTGGTGGTGTCTGCCTTCATGATTACTAGCCAAATTTGTGGTGGCGGCTAAGATTCCATCGAGCTGGTAGTTAATTACTAGCCACCACATTGGCGTGCAATTACTCACCTACCAGCTACAACCACCGGGCTTACAAGATTAGTAGAGTGTAGTAAATTATCAGTCATCGGGCTTGAACGCTCAGTAAAGTACAATTAATTACTAGCTAATTACCATGTCAATGGCGTCTTCTTCATGATTACAAGCCACGTCAATGGCAGGTAATTAATTTCCACTGCCATAAGTGGTGGTGGCTAAGATTCCACCGAGGTGGTGGCAGCTAAGATTCTATCAAGGTGGTGGCACCTAAGATTCCACGGGGCTAGCAGTTAATTACCACTCTTGCCATGGTGGCCTAAAATTAAAATGGCTCATGATTACTTGGATGGGAACATGGGGTGGCATCCTCCTTGGATTTTGATTAATTAAGGTGGTAGTTTAAGATGGATCATGATTATTCTAGCATCACACATATCTCTTTCCCTCCAGACCTCCAGTCATCGCGATGGCCAAAACTTTGATTAATATAATGTCTGTGGCATTTAGCTAGTTTGTTCTCATCTGGCCTGCTCTACTACTTTGCTCCATGTACCCTCCTCCATCTCTCTTCCACCCCTGCTCTACTTTGCTTCATACTCTACTTTGCTTCATACTCCCTCCTCCAACTCTCATCCACTCATCAACTCTGGGGCTCATCCACTCCAATGCTCACCCACTCTTTTTATCACCATGCCTCTTACCACTATCACCCCTCAATGCAATGTGATCCCAATATTGTCTGCCTTCTTGTATAATGTCATTATGTTGCACTCATTAGGAATTGAAATGCTCGCTCTTATGCAATCTCTTCATTCCCTGGATCAATTCCCCCTAGATCTGGATATCACTAGCTTGGATGGCATGCACACCTTTGGCCTCTATATGGCTTTGCTCTATGGATTCCCTGGAGATGTTGATGAAGGGATAAGGGTTTTTAGAGCAAATTTCTCTCATTGTACAAGGGGGCATATTCTCAGTCTGTGCAATGTGTAAGGTCTTTGGCCTCTCCATTGTCTCCTCCATTGGCTCCTAAAAATTTCGAATGCAGCAAGTTGGGATGGTCTCTGTGAGTATCAACAATCGGCAATATTGAGTTGTACAAATATACTTTTGCTTTCACTAATTGAAAATATTGAGTTGTACAAATATCCTCTTGCTCAACGAGACTCATAACCACTCAACAATGGCTAGATGTAATCTTTTGGCCTCTAAGGCTCTCAGCAATCTTTTGGCTTGTTGGATGTAATCTTTTGGCCTCTAAGGCTCTCAAAAATTGCTGTGTTGTTATAAATGTAATCTCTTTTATTCAATTTTAGATCCATGAGGCTCTTAGTATAAACTAATGTTAATTTTTATATAAACCACTAAACAATGGCTGAGTGGTTATCCTCGCTAGATGTAACCTTTTGTCCTCTAAGGCTCTCAGCAATTGCTGAGTTTTAATAAATTTGATCTCTTTTGTTCCATGAGGCTCTCAGTACAAATTGTTACTAATTTTTATAGATACTGTTATTGGATGTAAATGTAATCTCTTTTGATCAAGTTTTACTCGCCATGAATTATAGTTGATTATTTGGATGGCACTACTATGCCTCCAGGCATCGCGGTGGCTCAAATTTTGGCTTGAATGATTATCTGGATGGCGTGACCGAGCCTCGAGTCACTGTGGTGGCTCGTAATACTTTTACTCTCATTTAGGATTTATTGCAAATAAGGACTAAAATATTAGTAAAGTAGGATTGCATTTTCCTTGGTTTAGGACCAAAATAGCGCTAAAATAGCTCCAATAACCAATGTGGTGGTTGCATGGAGATACTCTAGAAAAATACAATTAAACTTTTAGAAATTGCAATTGACAATATGGCCCTTTAGGGGTCCCCTTTAGGGACAAGGGCCATATCAACATGCATTTTACAATATCCAAGATGCCATTAGACAAACATGGCATGTTGATATGGCTCTAACCCCTAAAGGGGACCCCTTAAGGGCCATATCGACAATTGAATTTTCTGTACTTGCACAAGGAGATACATTTTCCTTGGTGCACTAATATATATATAACTCCAAGAACCAGCACGATGGTTGCCTTTTGTTTGCCGTTATTTGTTTATTCAACCTTCCAAGGAGGACACGTGGCTCAAGCTACCATGTGTCCTTCCCTTTGTTCATGGTTAATAAGTAAAAATAGGTAACTCCATAACTCCAAGAACCAACGCGGTGGTCACCATGTTTGTCTAATGGCATCTTGGATATTGTAAAATGCATGTTGATATGGCCCTTGCCCTAAAGGGGTTTCTTTGCTTACACAAGGAGATACATTTTCCTTGGTGCACTAATATATATATAACTCCAAGAACTAGCACGGTGGTTGCCTTCTGTTTGCCATTATTTGTTTATTCAACCTTCCAAGGAGGACACGTGGCTCAAGCTACCATGTGTCCTTCCCTTTGTTCATGGTTAATAAGTAAAAATAGGTAACTCCATAAGTCCAAGAACCAACGCGGTGGTTGCTCCTAGACAACCTTAAATTTTCATGATCTGCATCCATGTGCAACCCGATGACAAGTGGCAAAGCTACAGGAAAAGGTTGCGTGATGACAAGTGGTCAGACTATGCTGTGCAAAGTAGGCTAGAGGCTATGTTGTGTGAAGTAGGACAGAGATGTGTGTTGAGATCTATGGTGTTCAGAATGATAGATTGTGTCTCATTATTATGCCAGTGTCACATCATGATGTCGAGAAAAATTATGATGAGAGCATGGGTCTGCCCCAAATTCAAAATCTCACCCAAGAGTGCTTCACATCATGGCCCCAAAATGGCCCAAAAAATAGTTCCACAATTGGCTACACCCAAGCAAACAATGACCCTTTGCACTTCAACTTCATTAAAGCTTGCATGAACATATCATGGATTTTTGTCTTAGGTGGTATTTCAACCCAATCATGTGGAGAACCAATGGTTGTTTGTGATTCAAGTTACACCTAAAAACTGACATGTCTTTGAAGATGTGGAAGTAGAGAATAAGATGGAAGATCAAGAAATAGATGGGTTAGAAGCTAGTACATCCAATACCCCTTCTACAAGAGTTTTGGAACATGAAGATAGTTTGTTTTTCTTAGAGGGTTTCTTAGACAATGATTTTGAAGACCTCAATCTACATGATGGAGATGTGCAAGGCTAGGACATGGATGATTGGGAGGATGAGCATCAATCTCACAATGAAGATTCCACTGAGGCTTTGATTGATTGAAGGATGGAGGAAAACATTGATACAATATACTTTTGGCTGGGAAATCATTTGAATTTAATTTCATTATTGCAAGGTGTATGGTGAAGCTCCACACTATCAATTAATTATTCAAATTTGATTATCAATGCTTTTTTTAACATGGTGTATTTTTGCAAAAGCTTTAGTGACACTAATATCATTAGTAAGATTGATGCTTTCTTTCAAAATTTGTACTAATATCGATGCTAATATTAGCATAAATTTTAACATTATGTCATTTTGTCACAAACATCAGTGGATGTCATTTTTACTAAAAAATGAGGTAACAAAAGCATCGATCAATAGCATAAAAAAGAAAGCTAATCGTAGTAGTCAGAAGAGGAGAAAGTAGTAGCTCAAGATGAGTAGGAAGGTGGAATCCAAGGGATTGAACCTCCTATAATAGAAATCCTAATGCAAGTGTTTGAAACCAAAATTGAGGTGATGCAATATAAGGGATATCAACTTGACTTCAAGGAATTCAAGAAAGCTTTGTAGCACAAAAGGATTGAAAGTAGTGCCTGAGGAAAAAATAAATCCAATAGAGTCAAATTTCAAACAGATAGTTATATGCTATTCAATTGCCTAAAAGGCTCAAAAATCAACAAAAAACAAAAGAGCTTAGGAGTTATAAGATAAAAAATAATGTCACACACTGTGTCACCTTTGTCTCACTCATTCTTCATCTCCATGCCTACAGCTTCCGTCACAGCTCCCTTAGCAAGCTCAATTATCCCATAATCCCTGCCTTGTTTTTTCCATTTTTGCTCTAGCCATGTCCTCATCCACATCTAATAGAGGTGAGCAAGCTGCAAAGAATTTTTGAGTGGGGGTAGCCACAAGGGCCCTACACAATCAAGCAGCCTATGACCACAGTAAAAATATTAAAGAGGAAGAAGCTTATGGATATGGCAAACTTGCCATGGGCAAATATGTGGAGCCCCAAGGTCACACAAGATGCTTTGAAGTCCTATAAGTGTGGACACACATAGCATTAGCATGCTGGCAAGGAGAATCCACCTCAGCAAATGGCTCTATGAAAAAATATTTAGGATGGCTATAATGCCAATAAGGTACTCAAATAAGGAGCAATAGGCAATGACAATCCACTATATCAAGGACCATACATTCCACTAGTACATGGATACTTCATAGCAAGGCCAATAATGATGATGCCCAACCATCTTATAGGTTTTTGATAGAGTACATTGGGTTGAAGAAGAGCCTAAGTTACATTCCCTAGAAGCTCATGGACCAGGCACTAGTGGCCTATGAAGAAAAGCTCAAATCAACTAGCTCGACATCTTCACCAAAACCTTTGATAAGTAGCTGAACAGGGTGTGTGTGGCACACCAAGCTCATTGCAAGCCTGGCCTATAGGTCTTGTGTATGATATGATATGATTGAAGTCTAAAGCCGTGGGATTGCCAAGAACTCACAGGCTTGAGGGAATAGCTCTGTAACTATTGATTATTTGTGCACCAAGTGGTTTAGCTACTAGAGTGGAGAAATAAGCAGCAAAGGAAGCAGGATGACCAAGCATAACAATTGAAACTAGCTCCAGAATGGAAGACTCTGAGGTTGTGGTCACCGGTTCTTGAGAAGGGCCTTCATCTTCCCTTATTCTAAGTTTCTTAGAAAAATCTCATTTGTTGATCGTTTGTCTTCATGGTTAGACACTAAATCCTATTCTAGAGGACCCTCCTACCATCCCCATTATTTCATCATCCCCATAGGGTGGTCTAGAGCAAGATGTGCTCACTTCTTAGATATGGTCAATGCACCACCCTCTTGGTATCCACCAGTGGTCCAAGGTGCTCAAGTTGTAAGGCCCCCATATGAGGAGAAGCCATGTGTGAGCCCAGGACACTAGATGGATCCTGACTTACATGTCAGATGAGGTCTATCAACGAGACCGTTGATGGTAGAAAGGTGATTATATGGGAGTTCCTTATTCTTATTGGGACCTAGAGGCTAGGTTGGGGGTCCCAGGGGGGCCAGCGGCCCCCCTGGTGGGAGTTCGGGGGTGGAATCAATCTAACAACTATGATAGTCACACCTATGAGCTCGAAAGAAACTACTGTAGAGGTCAAGCAAATAGTGGTTGAAGTTGAAATAGAAGTGTTGTCTCTGTGCCAGCATGGACTTAGGTAGCACAGAATGTGTGTGTAGAGTAGCAGCAAAGCTTTGCTTGTACTTACATAAGGCTAGGAATAATCTCTCTTAGGAATCCAAAATGTATGTTCTACATGCAAGTTCTACATGTGATTCCTACATGCAAATCCTACATGCATGTTCTACATGCAACTCCTACATGTAACTTGCAACTCCTACATGCAACTTCTAGATGCAAGTTCTATATGTAGAGAGAGAATGTCTTACAATTCCTACATACAAAGAGAGAAGCTCTCTAGCTTGTATAAATACCCAATAATGGAATGAAGCCCACACTCTATGGGGCATTGTGTTGAGTTCTACTTTGGTATTCCAAGCAATTGTCTCCAAGTGTCCATGCTTCCTTGCACTCCATGTCCAAAAGCATGTCCTAACCTTGCAACTCCTCCTCCCCTATTCTCTAACCTTGCAACCCCTCCTCTCCCTCTCCTCGTCCCAAATCCTCCTTTCTTCTCCCCTTCTACTCACTCTCCTCCTCCCTCCTCCTCCTCCTATGAAGAGAGTGGGAGAGAAGTAAGGAGTCTCACTTGTAGCTTTCTCACATACACAATGGGGGAATACACACAAAGGTGGATGCTGAAAACAGCTTTCCTCTTCTTAGTTGTAAAAGCCAAAAGAATCTCTCTTAGTACAAAAGGAATAGGTGAACCCTATATGTGGGTCTCAAACCAAACTCAGCTAACCTAGGTGGCATACTAACTAAGCCACTAACTAGAGTACATAAAGATAGCTGTCACTAGCTATTATTCATGGGTGGTGTACCAACTGCATCTGCACCTAACAAGTCGGTGACATAAATGCACAACGGTCACCCAGGCATATCACGAGTGGAGCTTGATATCTCAACACTCCCCCTCAGCTCAATCCAATTCCTACACACCAAGTAGGTCTCTGAACCTATGTAGCTTCTCTGCACCCAATGCCTTCGTGAATATGTCAGCTACCTGATCCTCCATGCTGACATAAACTAGATCAATAAAACCTACTAGAACCTTCTCCCACACATAGTGATAATGCACCTCAATGTGCTTTGTTCTAGCATGATAGACTGGGTTATTTGCCAAGTGTATACTGCTCACGTTATCATAATAAATGACAATTGTCCCATCTGTAGACTGATGCATATCATAAAGTAGCTTATGCAACCAAGCTGCCTCACATGCAACCATTGCTACACCCCTGTACTCAGTGTCTATGCTCGACAAAGGCAACTGTAGGCTATTTCTTGCTACTCCAAGTGACTGCAGCACTCCCAAAAGAAAACACATATCCAATGGTAGATCTTCTATCAAAAATACTACTAGCTCCAATCAGCATCAGTGTATCCATGCAATTGTATCTGAACCCCAGTCTCATAAAATAGTCCATACTGCAATGTGGACTTCACATACCTCAATATGCATCTAGCCGCATCCAAATGCAGTTTCCTTGGAGCCTGCATAAACTGACTTACCAACCCAACAGCATAGCTCAAATCTGGCCTGGTAATAGTCATATAAATCAAACTTCCTACTATGAATCTGTACATAGTAGGGTCTTCCAGAAGCTCACCTACATCTGCACTCACCTTCATATTCTGCTCCAAAGGAACTGAAATAGGGTTACAACTTATCATCCCATATTTGGACATCATGTCCAATCCATATCGCCTCTGTAAGAGCCATATCCCACTTGCGGATCTAATCAACTCAATGCACAAGAAATAATGTAGCTCTCCCAAATCCTTCATCTCAAACTTCTGCTTCAATAGCATTTTCACATGAAGGATATCTTCATCACTATCACCTGTGATGATCAAATCATTAACATAAATGACAAGTAGCATAATGCCTTTCTTTGTTTTTCTCACATAAAGTGAGAAATCTACCGTGGAAATCTCAAAGCCAATAATGACAAGATACTGTCCTATCTTGTCAGACCATGCTCTGGGTTCTTGCTTCAAGCCATACAAGGCTTTCTTCAACCTGCAAACAAACTCAGGATGAACAACATGAACATAACCTGGTGGCTGCTCCATATAGACCTCTTCTTGCAAATCACCATCCCTCGAGGTGACGGTATAGGAAATATTCCCTGAATATTCCATGGACCACTAGTCGGTTCCACCGACTAGGTTGACTGGTCAACTTCACCAACTAGGTTGACTGGTCGGTTCCATCGACTATGTTGATCCGACTATCGCCCTCATAGCTATAAAGAGGCGACTTCCCCAGTCCATTGTATCAGATCGATTCAGACCAAATTAGACCTTCTAGCTAGTAGCTCTTCACCTAGTATCTATCTAGATCGCCATCTATGCTCCACTATGGGAGCGCATGGGTGGATGGAGCCATCATCTGTATTACATTAGTATCGAAGGAAAATTTTGTTCGTCTTCAGTTTTCTTTGTACTCTCTATTCTTTGTTCAATTTTTGTTCTGCTGCACCGTGTAATTTAACATGGTATCAGAGCCCAGGCAGCTCTAAGGATCGAAGAGTAGAAGAGAGGCGAGGGCTTCAATAGCATATGGAGTGATGGCAACAGGAAGCGGCTCAAGTTCAGTAGCTATAGCTGCATCAGCTACACCAACAATCCAAGCGTTGAGGATTCGCTCACCAGCCTTCACTGAAGGCAAGCTAGATGGTATGAACTACACTTTGTGGAAGTTTAAAATTACTGGTATTCTAGATTCATATGAGCTTCTGGAGACAATACAGGGGACCACAAGGAACCCCCGACCCAACAAATCCGAGGAGTATGATACCTCCTAATGCCAACCTTCTACGAGCTTGGAAATGTAAGAATGTAGATGCTCTATGTGCCCTAGTTACAAGTACTACTGATAGTGTTTTTGACCTTGATTCAGCATACATCTAAGGCAACTGTGGCCTAGAACATATTGAAGAGTTAGTATGAGACATGGAATTAGATAAGGATCCAGAACCTAGAGAATCAGCTTGTAGCACTGAGAAGTTTAATGAAGGAGAGACAGTAGAGGTGTTCATAACCCGAATAAAAAATCTACATGACCAGATGGCTGGTGCTCGAATACAAAAAACTAGCAAAGAGCTAACTCGGCGGTGTCTCCGGATATGTCCACCAAGGTTTGATGGACTGATAAAAATGCTTAACACTCAGGTGACACCCCAACCATTGTCATTTAAGGAGTTCTGTGCTTTACTTATGAAGGAGG
Source organism: Dipteris shenzhenensis (assembly GCF_047967505.1). Taxonomy (NCBI): domain Eukaryota; kingdom Viridiplantae; phylum Streptophyta; class Polypodiopsida; order Gleicheniales; family Dipteridaceae; genus Dipteris; species Dipteris shenzhenensis. Next base: position 5,397,093 of record NC_141596.1, on the reverse strand, counting down.
AATTGAGGCTTAAAGCTCGAGATGGAGGCGGCAATGGGGATGCTGCATTCTCTACCATTGCGAAAGGCAAAGGTGGTTCCTCCACCAAAGGTGAATCCTCTACTAGTGGTGACAAAAAGAAGAAGGGCAGCAGAAGAAGTTTCAGGGAGAATGCTTCTACTGCAAGAAGAAGGGCCATGTGATTGCAGATTGCCAGCAGGTCAAGAAAGTAGATGAAAAAAATGGTACCCTTAAGAAGACAAATAAGGGGAAAGAGACAGCTAACACAGGGAAGCAGAGTTAGATCTATTTGTGGCCTCATTGAGAAGAGTGTTCCTCAATTCAAGAAGCATCAACAACTGATTCATGGGTGTTGGATAGTGGTGCATCCCATCACATGACCTGCAAGAAGGGTCTATATTGTTTGTTCCATGCAGCCTCTACAGGAACCCATCACTGTGATGGTTGGAAATAACGTAAAATGCCCTATTGAGGGTATAGGTACGGTTTCATTTGTTTGGAGATGTTAAGAAACTATCTAATGTGCTGTATGTTCCACAAATCAAGAGAAATCTACTATCAGTTACTTCCATGACTGACCTTGACCATGAGATGAGGTTCAACAAGATAGGAGCAAAAATTCTAGATAGTGCAGGCAATCTTATTGGCACAAGAGTAAGGAGGAACAACCTTTATGAGCTAAGTGCTCTTACAGCCATCGCTAGAGTGGGCATAAGCAGACTTTGGCACGAAAGATTCAGCCACATCGGATTTGTAGTGCTAAAGGAGATGTAGAAGCAAGGTATGGTTGCTCACTTACCTGCAGTAGCAAAAATCAAAGAACCATATGAAGCTTGCATGATGGGCAAGCAATAGAGGAAGGCATTCCCACAAGAAAGCAAGAATAGAGCAAACGCTCCTCTAGAGTTGGTGCATGTTGACTTGTGTGGTAAGATGCCTACACAGGCCTTGGGGGGATCTTCCTAGTCCTAATCTACAATTGTACTACAAATGTCTCTCATCCAAATATGACCCAAGGTCCTAATCTCTACAAATGACAACACCGATGTATTTGTAGGTGACAAAAAGCCTCAAAACCCTACATACTGAGAATACCTTGCTCTTCTAGCGAAAGCCGTGGGAAAGAGCCAACATTTTGTGCTGCTATCGGGGAGACTAGCATCTCAAGTAATGAGTAAACATGCACAAGTATGTGTAAAGAACAAACTACCACAAACTATCACAAACATATTACTCAGGAGCTAGGAGAGTGTTTTTTTCCCAACTCTAGCGAAAAGTATCAACCTTGGCTTACTACCTTAATAATTTTTTTCTTAAAAATAATCTACTTGAAGAAGAAATCAAGCTATCTGCTAATAGATACCAATGTGTAGATCTCGCAATTTTGAACATTTCACCTTTTTACAGAAGAGCGATCCAAGTCAACCATGGAAAGTTATGGCCCAGGAAGAGTTTAGGGTTTAACCCTAACCCTAAATCCATTCCACTGCCTAGACCCCATTGCTCTAAGTAAGATGTTGCTTCTTGGCAAAGAGCATAAGTCGATGTGGGTGGCTAGACAAGTTCTAGTGATTGGGCCTTGTCAATGGCTATGTAGGCCGATTGTGACTGGGGTGGCATTTGTTCTGCTTGGTCATGCACTGAATCTTCTTTGGAGCTATCGCTTTGGACCATGAATGCTTGTGGTCTTCGTGGTTGAGAGGATGTAGATGGCTATGAACTCTGGAGGAGGTCTCGTGGTTGAGGCAATGGGCTCTTTCTTCACATCCTCTTTAGTGGCGGCATCTTTTTTGAACCTGCATCCATGTGCATGTAGTGTACCATTGATTATTAAATTGATTGGTATGCCGGTATGACCTTTCCATGTGTGTGTGAGAGAGAGAGAGATCTTATTTTCATACATGCTTTGAGAGTGTGGAATGAAAGTGTGTGGTACAATTATTCATGCAATCATCTATGTGTATAAGTGAAATTGTGTGAGTGCACGTGGCCTAGTAGCTAGGTAGGGACTAACTATATACTTTTTTTTTTTGGTTGGGATTTTCATAGGGCAGCTAGAACTTAGTCATCACTTCTGAGCCCTAGGTAAAATCGATTGATGCTACCTATATGTGCAAAGACGTACATATGCAATGTTGAAATGTGCAATGTCCAATTGATGGGATATTGTGTTGGTACCCTAGAGGGGTATGTTTGTGGGAATTATGGTAGCCACACAAGAGGATGTGGACTACATGAATGGATGTGGGACATTGGTCACCACAAGTTGGATGTGGATCAGAGGATGCCACACAGTAGGCTTATGCCTTGAGACTCTCTATATAAGAGGTCTATCATTGTATTGTTTATCAAGCATTAGAATACATTGTTGAGTGTTGCCTACGTTGTTGTCTCTCCATTATGGATTTTCTTGTATGGTTTAATCCTCCATGATTGTTACACTGATCTCATGTAGCCCTAGGCTTAGTGGCGGTCTCATTCAGTTTCTTAACATGGTATCAGAGCTGGTAGTCCACAAGCTTAGGCAGATTAGTGTGTTTTCTTTCATGTCTTTTGTATAGAGAAAAATAATGGCAACACTCTATCATTAGGGAGAGTTTTGTGTGAGATTATGCCTTTGCTAGATTTGAAGTAGCCCATGAAAGAGGCAGGCTTGAATTGAAGTTTTCTACTATGAGAAAAGAAGACTGATGTGGATTTTTGGCTGCAAAGGACATTGCTGTGTATAGAAGATGTACTTGGAGGATGTTGTTTCAGAAGAAGGAGCTTCTATTGCTACAAAGATGGTTGTTGTGAAAGAAGAGGTGACACATCAGCAAGCAAGCAGCTACTACCATCATTGAGTCTCTGCTGTGAAGATCAAGAGATGCCTAGGAAAGAGGCAAGCTGAATTGAAGATTGAAAACTAGTGTTGTTCAAAGATTTGCTGCTCGTGTGCTCATGGAAGAAGCAAGAGGATGCAAAAGAAGAAAAGTTGCAAGGAAGAAGCTGTAGCAAGTGCAGGAGCGAAATCAAGAGCAACATGAGAGGAATCAAAAGGAGAACAGTGAAAGGGAGCAAGACGAATTGAAAGGAGGATGAGTAGCAAATAGTCGAAGCATCAGCACCGAATAACAGGAACAGGTGCAAGAGGCAAGCGGATTCTAAGAGAAGCAAGAGCCAGGCAAGCGAATCTGCATATCAAAAGCAAACATTTTGCAGCTTGCATTAATCTCATCTGCTTCAGCCACACAAAGCTGGGACGATTGACTTGGATCTATAGACCTCGTACGTCTGAGACACCGCACTGCCACGTTTGCTGGTATCCTCGGTTGGCTTGGCAGTGGCAGTGCTCGACACGAATTGAAGTAGATACACATGACACACAAGAGTCTGTTAGAAGGCGACGAATCGAATGAGAATGTATCCAAAGAGGAATGAAGGCAGCAGCGCCGACCAAAGCGTAAGCCAAGGAAAGAGCGAAATAGACACCATCTTGCAGGGAGGTAGACTTGTTGATAGTATCCCACCAGCTACTGTCGAGGAGCTACCGAGGAGCCATGGATGGGGAAATGCAGGCGCCCTTCTACATTGCAGGAGGGAGCTCCTCGCACAGATCTTGCAAGAAAGAAGTAAAGAGAAGTGTAAGCTATGACAAAGGCACTGAAGAAGGGTCGCTGAAGAAGAGCATAACCGCAGATTGAAGGAGAACTCGACATGACGACACGAGAGCAGCTGCAGCAAGAAAACGATTGATGGTAGACGATTACAAACATGGAGCCAAAGTCCTTAGGGTTGGAACCCTACCTATTACAGCCACATGCACATTATCCTTACTTTATGCACCTTAAAAATCCCTTTTGTACAAGAAATTTTTTCTTATGCCTTGAAAAATTGGCGCAGCATTGTCTTGTATTGCAAATCATGGATATGTTATACTATGACCGAGATTACTGTGGGTGCCCTGCCCTTGCATTGGCATAAAATGGATGTAATTTTCTCTCACCCATGTTTATGAGGGTCCTCTGCCCGAGCCCACGGGTGCTCAAAAAGATATTTGATTGTGGTGTGCAGGAGTAGTGTACATTGATGATGCACTACTTGGGTTGGTTCCTTCTCCCTGACACATGGGGTGTCTAAAAATCACTTGGGTGTCCCGCCCGCACAGCATGGTGTGTAAAGTGGATGATAAGGTGTTTAGGTTGCTAGACACATGCACACACATTTGTTGAACACTCCAATTTGTCATTGAGGGGGAGTGTTGAGAGAGTGAGTTTGGCAATGCCAAATCATTGGGGGTGAGAGGTGAGATGGTCACATATGATTGTACATTGAGGAGGGGTGTTGAAATGTGCAATGTCCAATTGATGGAATATTGTGTTGGTACCCTAGAGGGGTATGTTTGTGGGAATTATGGTAGCCACACAAGAGGATGTGGACTACATGAATGGATGTGGGACATTGGTCACCACAAGTTGGATGTGGATCAGAGGATGCCACACAGTAGGCTTATGCCTTGAGACTCTCTATATAAGAGGTCTATCATTGTATTGTTTATCAAGCATTAGAATACATTGTTGAGTGTTGCCTACATTGTTGTCTCTCCATTATGGATTTTCTTGTATGGTTTAATCCTCCATGATTGTTACACTGATCTCATGTAGCCCTAGGCTTAGTGGCGGTCTCATTCAGTTTCTTAACATGCAAGTGAGTGCTCGTGATACAATCTAATCCTAGCTAAGGAAGACTTAGTTTCCCAAATCTTTGTTTTTTGGGGGATGGCTTGCGTGTTGATGTAGTAGCACTTCAATCAGCTCCCATTTATTGTTGTGTTGAATTGGACTCCATCCAATGTTTCTAGCAGCACAGCTCCGATGGGATTCATCTTTTGTACTTGGTAGGGTCCTTGACCTAGATACTTCAGCACCAGTCTCCACAAATCCTGGTCTTTCCATTTTCCTTGCATCCTGCATCCATTCTGCATGACCTGTCATGTGGTTTGATGCACCTGAGTCAAGATACCACACATCATTTCTTTCTTCTGCACTTGTCACAGAATTGGTCATGTGCTGCACCATAAATAGATGCTCATTTCTGTCATCACCCTGTCTACTAGAAGATGCATAATTGCCTTGCTGCAATTTTCCATTCATAATGGCATTCTGCTTTTTGTAGTAGTCTTTAGCCATATGACCCATTTTACCACAGTAGTAGCATTCAACATTGCTGTTTGCATTTTGGCCTCTGCCATCCACCATGGCCTCTTTAGCTCCCCCTGCCTCTAGAGTTACCACGTCCTCCTCCAAAGTACTGATTTTCTTGAGTTTGCTGCATATTATAATTTCTACCATGGCCTTTGGATCAGCCTCCTCTACCTCTACCTCTACCTCTTCTAGCATTTGAGTAGAAGATAGTTTCTTTTGAAGTTCCTCCTAAAGACGATGTACTTTGGCATTGTATAACAAGACTAAGTTGCCTTCCTTGATGTCTTTAGCTCTCAAATTTCTATCAAACCATGCCTTTCTTCTATGTTTTTCTGTTGTCATGGCATGGTAGGTGACTAGTCTTGTCTCTGTATGCTTCTCCAACTGATAGAGCCTTTCTTTCAAGGATTCATGGTCTCCCATGCATTCCTGTACTACTATGCATAGACTTGGTATTACAAATTCGAGTGGGACCATAGCTTCAAGGCCATACAACAATTGAAAATGTGTGTTCCTTGTACTAACCTTGAATGTGGTTCTGTATGCCCATAAAGCTACATTCACTTTCTCTGCCCAATCAAAATGTTGTGGTTCTACTACCTTGGTGAGGATAATGCATATTATTTTGTTGGTGGATTTGGCCTACCCATTCCCTTGGGGGTAGTAGTGTGTGCTTTTTCTATGGATTACCATGAAGCCAGACAAGAGTTCTTGGATTACCTCATTGACAAAAATGTGTGCCTCTATCTGACACAATTTCAATGGGGCATCCAAATCAGGCGATCATATTTTCGTATAAGAATCTTGCTATGCTTCTGGCATTTGCCTTTCTGACTCCTTTAGCTTCAGCCCATTTTGTAAAGTAATCAATGGCCACAGTGATGTACATGCCTCTGTTCCTTTTGCTGCTAGATGTATGGGACCCACATAGTCAATCCCCCATTTTTCAAATGGTTTTTGTGCAACAACTATTGTTAGGGGATTGAAGTCTTTGTGTTCTGGTTTAGTAGTCCATTGGCATACATCACAGCCTTTTACATATTCATAGGCATCTGCCCATAGTGTTGGCCACCAGTAGCCTATGAGGAGAACTTTTCTTACTGCGGCTTCACCTTGGAAGTGTCCTCCTACAATGCCTTCATGGACTTCACTCAGGATTGGCATGATCTCATGAGGCATTACACATCATCTTAATATTTGATCCTTTTCCATCTTATACAGTTGTCCTGCAATGAGTTGATAGGGTGCAGCCTTTAGAATCAATTTTCTGGCATCTACTTCTTTCATTTTAGGGGGTCGTCTTCCTACCATCAAGTAGCCAATGATATCTCCACACCATTCTAGAACAGCATCGATTTGATTTGAAATAGTGTGGCATCTGGTAAGTTGTCTTCTACTCCAGTGGCTTCTTCTCCCGACTTGACTTGAGACATGTGATTGGCAATGTAGTGTTGGGCACCTTTGCGGAGCATCTTTGCGGACCACTATTTTGAAGTTGAATTCTTGAAGCAAGAGGAGCCATCTGGTTATTCTTCCTGTGGTACATAGATGGTTCACAAGATAAAGCAATGCTTGATGGTCAGTGTAGAAGACAAAATCATTTGCCAGTAGATAGTGCTGAAATTTCTTTACACTATACACCATTTCTAGGGCTTCTCTTTCTGTGGTTGTATAGTTGATCTCTGCATCATTGAGTTGTCGACTAGCGAAGTAGAAGGGGTAGTCTTTCTTATGTTCACCAGGTTAACAAAGCACACTCCCAATTGCATAATCTCTGTCCCTCTCCTTCTCCCTCTTTTGTGCCTCTGTTGTTACAGGTCATGCAAAATGGATGCAGGATGCAAGGAAAATGGAAACACCAGGATTTGTGGAGACTGGTGATGATAGTGCACATCCTATTGTGCAGATTGGTAAACTTCCTTTGTCTCTACAGGATGGGAAAAAGAAATACCTGTCTGATGTATTTCATGTCCCGAATATCACCAAGAACTGGTTTCTGTTGGTCAAATGGTTGAGCAAGGCTTGCAGGTCAAATTTAATCCTCATGGATGCTTTGTTGAGGATATGAAAAATAATGGTCGCTTGATAGCAAAAGGAAAGAAAAAAGGCAGGATGTTTACGTTGGATGTAGACATGCCTAAATTGAGTGCACCAATGTTTGCACATAGGACCGGTATAGTTGCAGATATTGATATCTAGCATAAACGCATTGGTCATGTTAATGTACAGAGACTTAAATAAATGCAGGCCCAAAATACTGTTGCAGGATTGCCTAAGTTCAAGGTTGCAGAAATGCATAAGGTATGTGTAGCCTATCAATTTGGAAAACAGGCAAGGAAACCATTTCCTAGACATGTTCAAGAGAGTAAGAGGCCATTGGAATCAATCCACTCTCATGTCTGGACTACTAAAGTTGCATCTATTGGAGGCTATCATTATTTTGTCACTTTTATTGATGACTATAGCAGGAAAGTTTGGGTGTACTTTATGAAAAAGAAAAGTGAAGTGTTTGGGCATTTCAAAGCTTTTAAAGCTATGGTTGAGAAAGAAACAGGCCTGCAAATAAAATGCTTAAGGTTAGATGGAGGGGGAGAGTACTTCTCAAATGAGTTTGCAAGTTTCCTACAGAAGCATGGCATAAAGCAGCAATATTCATGAAGTCATACCCCACAGCAAAATGGACTTGTAGAAACCAAAAACAGGGATATTGGATCATGCCATGCTCAACAAAAAAGACCTACCAAATTATTATTGGGCTGAAGCAGTTGCTACAGTAGTCTACATGCTACTCTGTCCCTCTCCTTCTCCCTCTTTTGTGCCTCTGTTGGAGCTGCATTGCCTTGTGTAGGAGTCCCATTCTTGCTGTTGCAACCTCTAAAAGCTATGAAGATAGTGGGAGAGAGAGAAGGAGTCTCACTTGCGGCTTTCTCACATACACAATGGGGGAATACACACAAAGGTGGAGGCTGAAAATAGTTTTCCTCTTCTTAGTTGTGAAAGCCAAAAGAACTCTTGTACAAAGAAATAGAAGAACCCTGTATGTGGGTCTCAAACCAAACTCAACTAACTAAGGTGGCATACTAAGTGAGCCACAAACTAGAGTACATAAGGATAGCTGTCATCCAGCTATTATTCATGGGCAGTGTACCAACCGTTTCTGCAGCTAACAAGTCGGTGACATAAATGCACAATAGTCACCTTGGCATATCACGAGTGGAGTTCAATATCTCAACACTCCCCCTCGAGCTCAATCCCAAATCCTGCACACCAAGCAGGTCTCTGAACCTACGCATCTTCTCTATGCCCAATGCCTTCGTGAATATGTCAGCTACCTGATCCTCTGTGCTGACATAAACTAGATCAATAAGACCTAGTAAAACCTTCTCTTGCACATAGTGATAATGCACCTCAATGTGCTTTGTTCTAGCATGATAGACTGGGTTATTTGCCACGTGTATACTGCTCATGTTGTCACAATAAATAACAACTGGCCCATCTGTAGACTGATGCATATCATAAAGTAGCTTATGCGACCAAGCTACCTCACATGCAGCCATTGCTGCACCCTTGTACTTAGCCTCTGTGCTCGACAAGGCAACTGTAGGCTGTTTCTTGCTGCTCCAAGTGACTGCAGCACTCCCAAAAGAGAACACATATCCACTGGCAGATTGTCTATCAGAAATACTACCAGCCCAATCAGCATCAATGTATCCATGCAACTGTATTTGAACCCCAGCCTCATAAAATAGTCCATAGTACAATGTGGACTTCACATACCTGAGTATGCATCTAGCCACATCCACATGCGGTTTCCTTGGAGCCTGCATAAACTGACTGAACCTCAACTCATCTGGCACATGAACATAGGCAATGCAACCAAAAATTTTCAAATGAGAAATATCTGGTTTCCTACCAATATACGTCTCCTCTGGCATCATGCCATGTATTGCTGTAGTGGGAGTCCTATTCATTATGTAAACTACTGTAGCAACTACTTCAGCCCAATAATAATCTGGTAGGTCTTTTTCATTTAGCATGCCTCGAGATACACTGCAAGTCCATTTTGTTGTGGTGTATGACTGCATGAATATTGCTGCTTTATGCCATGCTCCTACAGGAACTTTGCAAACTCATTTGAGAGGTACTCTCCCCCTCCATCTGACCTTAGGCATTTTATTTGCAGGCCTCTTTCTTTTTCAACCATACCTTTAAAAGCTTTGAAGTGCTTAAACACTTCACTTTTCTTTTTCATAAAATACACCCAAATTTTTATGTTGTAGTCATCAATAAAAGTGACAAAATAATGACAGCCTCCAATAGATGCAGCTTTATTAGTCCACACATCAAAGTGGATTAATTCCAATGGCTTCTTACTCTCTTGAACATGCCTAGGAAATGGTTTCCTTGCCTGCTTTCCCAATTGATAGGCTTCACATACCTTATGCATTTCTGCAACCTTGAATTTAGGCAATCCTGCAACAATATTCTGGGCCTGAATTGATTTAAGTCACTGTACATTAACATGACCAATGCGTTTATGCCAGATATCAATATCTACAACTACACCGGTCCCATGTGCAAACATTGCTACACTCAATTCAGGCATGTCTGCATCCAACCTAAACATCCTGCCCTTCTTCTTTCCTTTTGCTATCAAGCGACCGTTATTTTTCATATCCTCAACAAAGCATCCATGAGGATTAAGTTTGACCTGCAAGCCCTGCTCAACCATTTGACCAACAGAAACCAGGTTCTTGGTGATGTTCGAGACATGAAATACATTAGACAGGTATTTCTTTTTCCCATCCCGCATAGACAAAGGAATTTTACCAATCTGCACAATAGGATGAGTAGTATCATCACCAGTCTCCACAAATCTTGGTCTTTTCATTTTCCTTGCATCCTGCATCCATTCTGCATGACAACACCTGAGTCAACATACCACACATCATTGCTTTCTTTTACACTTGTCACAGAATTGGTCATGTGCTGCACCATAAACAGATGCTCATTTCTGTCATCACCCTATCTACTAGAAGATGCATAATTCCCTTACTGCAATTTTCCATTCATGATGTCATTTTGCTTTTTGTAGTAGTCTTTAGCCATATGACCCATTTTACCACAATAGTAGCATTCAACATTGCTGTTTGCATTTTGACCTCTCTCCCATCCACCACGGCTTCTTTGGCTCCCCTGCCTCTAGAGTTAACATGTCCTCCTCCATAGGACTGGTTTTCTTGAGTTTGCTACATATTCTGATTTCTCCACCTCCAAATCGGCCTTCTCTACCTTTGCCTCTACCTCTTCTAGCATTTGAGTAGAAGACAGTTTCTTTTAAAGTTCCTTCTGAAGAAGATGCACCACCATTTCTCTGCTCTTCAGAAATTAGAAGAGCAAACAACTCCTCAAAATCGGGAAATTTTTCACGGACGACACTGGATGTCCGGAACTATGCAAAATCCTTTCCTAGACCATTCACGGTCATAGAAACCAAATCATCATCTTCCACTGGCAACCCAATGGAAGCAAGTGCACCTGCAATTTTCTTCACCTTCATGTGGTAGTCATTGATGCTCATATTTTCTCTCTACACATTGTGCAACTTCCGCTTGAGCTGCATTTTCCTGGCTTGCATATTTGTGTTGTACATTTTTGCCAAAGTATCCCATGCCTCCTTTGGCGTACTTGCATCTTGAATATGCACAATCATAGAATCTGAAATACTGATAGACAGCCAATACATAACTTTTCTGGCTCTCTCATGCCATCCTTTAAATGCCTGCATTTCCTGTTGATTGGGAACATTAGGAAGAACTGGTTCTTCTTAATTTCCTGTAATGAACTCCCAATAGCCTTTTCCCATAAGGAAATTCGTCATTCTAAACTTCCATGCTTGGAAGTTGTTCTTGTCAAACTTTTCAATGACAATCTATGAAAGAGAATATGATGCCATTATAGAACACTGCAAAAAATTCTGTCACTGCAAAAAACACAGCTTCTGCCTCACACATGCAAATCTGCAAAACTGACGAAAGTGGTATTTGACCACACAAGGACTTCCTAATGACGATTTTGCATGAACAGGCAGTAAGGATGATTTTATAACTCCCAATATCTCTACACACAGGCATACAATGCAATTTTTGTGGCAACTTTTCACCGATCTACAGAGCAGTGGTCGCACAGCAAAAACAGGGCCTTTTTCTCAGTGCTTCGGAGAAATTCCGCCTCCAAAACGGGCCCTGAAATGGTCTCGAATCAAAAAAATAAAGTCACCAAGGGCCTCTCCTTCGCCCGCAGCATATATTTCCCTCTCACCACACCACGAAGGGCATCTCAACCTGAGGCAGTGCACTCTTGCACTTCCGGCTGTGCTACCTGCAGAGATTTGCTCCCAAACTTGAAAAAGGAAAGCAACACTGGTCCTCTTACTAGGACACCATGAACTTGGTTTGCTTTCTTGAGCTCCTTACCACAAAACATGCTCTAATACCATGTGAAGATAGTGGGAGAGGGGGAAGGAGTCTCACTTGCGGCTTTCTCACATACACAATGGGGGAATACACACAAAGGTGGAGGCTGAAAACAGTTTTCCTCTTCTTAGTTGTGAAAGCCAAAAGAACTCTTGTACAAAGAAATAGAAGAACCCTATATGTGGGTCTAAAACCAAACTCAGCTAACTAAGGTGGCATACTAACTGAGCCACGAACTAGAGTACATAAGGATAGCTATCATCCAGCTATTATTCATGGGTGGTGTACCAACCGCATCTGCAGCTAACAAGTCGGTGACATAAATGCACAACAGTCATCCTGGCATATCACGAGTGGAGCTCAATATCACAACAAAAGCATGGTAAGGAGAAAGGCTATAAGACCACACAATGCTATGACCTCTTGTGTCTTCCACAACACCAGAAATGCATTGGATGAGTGGATCCCTCGTACCTATAGCTTAAATGATTGGATAGTGATGAAAGGATCGGCCAAAGGTCCACATAAGCTTCCCAAGAGCAAGAGAGGTAACATCTTGCATGAGTGGAAGGGGCGCATCTTGAAGTTCAAGTTTGGGAAGAAATGATGGCTCACAAAAGTGCAACATGTTTACATGGGAAAAGATATGCGGCTTCCTCCATCATTCAATCAATTTAGGATACCATCACACTATGAGCTTTTCTATCTATGTACCTTTTTCACCTATAAGTGTAATGAGTCCATTTGGAAATTTTGTGTTTGGTTTCTAAGAGCTTTTATTCATGGTGGTAGATGTTTTCCCTTCGGACCTCGAGGAGTGGGAACTAGTTGAATCATTCATAGGCAAGTTCACTATGATTCTGCTACAACAACTCTTTGCTCTCCTACAGGAGGTTTTTCCCTCTTTCTTTTCCTCCTCATATAGGATACATTGCTCTTTCCTCTCCTATAGCTATTGTTTTCCCAACAGGCATGGTGTAGAACACAGTGACACAAGGTGGTAATGCTGTGAGTTCTAGTGTGTTCTAGAGGCATGGTCAGGAAGAAAGTGACATAAGCTGGCAATATTGTGAGATCTAGTGTGTTGTAGAGGCATGGTCAAGAACAAAGTGACCAAAGTGGCCAAAGATGGCAATATTGTGAGCTCTAGTGTGTTCTAGAGGCATGGTCAAGAAGAAAGCGATAGAAGTTGACAATATTGTAAGCTCTAGTGTGTTTTAGAACATGAAAAATGCATTGGATGACTTGAACTTACAGATTGACTAACTAGATAATCATGGAACGTTTTGCCAAGGGTCCACATAAGCTTCCCAAGAGGAAGGATGTATTTCTTAGACTATGTACCTTCCTTGCCTATCTTCTTTACAAGATCCTATTTTAACATAGGAGTGGGAAGTAGTGGAATCTTTGATATAACTGACAATGGACTGTCTGTAAGTTCTGTGTAGGAATGCCTTTTAGTCATGGAAAATGAAATGTATATTCCTTCAACTTTACTTGAAATGGTGAAATAGCAGGCAAGAATCTAGAAAAATCATGAAAATGTCCATTTTATCCCTCATTCAACATCAAACAATGTGTTTGACTAGTACAAGCTATCCATAAATTGTAGGTTGGGCATTTTGGAATTTACATAGGTTTTCTTCAAGACTTGGAGGACATTAAAAGCATTGATAAATTTTATTTTGATGGTTATTGTGTGGTTTCGTGTCCAAAGTTTTTAGGTAATATGTATAAAGTTTTCATGCCTAAAGTTTTCATGTCTAAAGTTTACAGTTTATACCTGTTTGCCTTGCTTGCATCATTAAAGGAGACAATGCCATGATGGTAAGCATCCTATGTATTGATTTATATTTTATGGTCTTTTAATGTAATGTGCTTTGTTAGGTTTGCTAATGTAATGGTTGTTGAATTGATGCAGGAGGCATTTGAGATCTCTCATCGGTGCACTATATTAGTCGAGCAGGAGGATACGTTGTGGTCTTCCACATCCAATTTTTAGAATGGCCTACTTTGTTGAGAGTTCACGCTCAACATCATGTGATCATGTGTGCATAGCACCATCACATGATCATATGTGCATAGCACTAACCTGATAGAGTGCTATAAAGAAAAGGGTTAGATCCCCTAAACCTAACCCTAAAAGGGTTTGTATATATTCTATTTTTTCAACTAAATCTAGTGTACAGTTAGTCATTTGTGGTGTGCTCTCTAGCTATGCCCTCTCTTCTCATCTCCACTCTTCTCCTCTCCCCTCGTCATATTTTGTCATGGTATCAGAGGCCCCTTGCCTTCCACTGAGGCACTGCGATCCTTGAGAGAGTGAGAGTGTGATTGAGAGATTGAGAGATCGAGTGTTCTCTTCTGTTGAGAGAACTTCTTCTTCTTTCACTTCCATTGAGTGATAGAGAAATTTCTGTCCATTGAGAGGAAATTTCCATCCATTATTCTTTCTTTGAGTTCTTGAGAGATTTCATTTCTTGAGAAAGAGAGTATTTCTTGTTTATGAGAGAGAGAGAGATCTAGATCTTAGTCTTTGAGAGAGAGGTTTTGAGAGATCTGTGAGAAAGAGAAAGAAAGGTTGATTCCAAAGCTAAGCCTCTCCAACTAAGCTCCTTCGAGAACCGTCCCTATCAAAAAGCTCCTAAGGCGAGCTCCAACTCCATGCTGCAAGCACCTGCAACAAGATAGGTGCCTAGCTACTCAAGCTACACGGCTCTGCTCTTCACTGACTCTTACAAGCCATACAGGCAACCAACCGACCATCTACAATAGATCGTCACCAACTCCTCGAGCTACAACAAGGAAGATTCAGCTAATGATAAAGCTCTCCCGCCTCTACAAAGCTTCCTCTCCAACAATATCAACAATCTCTAGGCCTTTAGATGGGGCGACCACGACCTCCTAAACAATAGCGCCAATGAGCAAGCATCTCCAGCCTCACGACTACCCATCGATAGCAACAACACTGAAGATGCAAAATCAGGCATAGAGGATTCAAATCCATCGATGTATCTGTGGAAAGGCCAAGGAACCAAGCGCAACTCTTAGGGCTCTCGCAATGATCAACAACCATCTCTAGGCACTGGAGTATTCTTGTGTAGCTCACGACCCTCTAGCAAATCCGACTACTCCAGCTCGTCAATGAATGTCTAAGGAGCTCTAAGGCTCCATAGACGCATGCGCTCCAAAATAAGCCTACCTCTATAGACCTCTCCAACAAGCGCTTCTATCAAGCCACGGACTCCTGAGCAACAACGAAGAATGGCACAGTGCCTCGACCCACTGTGTCGACCTACGCCACTGAGACTCCAGGCAAAACAGACACAGCTAGCTCTAGAAGGCGATTCTTCAATGGCTCTACAGCCAACGAGCATGCAACATAGCAATCCAACTCCATTGTTATCACCGTGCCCCAACAACAAAAAAAAGCCTCCACTCCAAAATGGTCTCTCGACATGCCTTCAACGGGCTCCTTGCAACGGGCTCCTTGCAAATAGCATCCTCAACGATGCCATCTCTAACATGAGCTACAGGCAGCGCTCCCCATAGTGATCGACGAAAATTCGTAGGCAAACAGAATCTTCTTAGATTCCATCAAAATCTTCTTAGATTCTATCAAAATCTTCACAAGATTTTGGCTTCTCAAAAAGTGACACATGGTAGGATAAGATAACATGTAGGCTAGGTCTCCGGTGTGCCACATGGCAACCTTATCTCCAAGTGCCACATCATCTACCACGATGGCAACCACGTCACCCCTACCAGCTCAGCTACCATGTCATCAGTGCCATGTAAGTAGGCCACGTCATTTTGCCACATCATCAAGACATGTCATCACAACCACGTCAGCATTGCTACATCATCTGTTGACATTATCATCTATGCCACCTCAACTGTCTAATCAGCACTAACCTCTGCAAGCACACATAGTGCTTCATGGTCACTTCATGTGACCACTTCTGCCACCTTAGCACAGGCTTCACTGGCACACCTCTTGCTAGGCACAGTGCCACATCATCACTGCATGTGACTCACAGTGACACATCATCATTGAGCACCATTTGCAATCCTTTTGCCCCTCCACCTAGATCAAGTCATATCTCTTGATCCAAGAAGAATTTGAGGGCGCTCCAAAAAGGAAAGTCGCTCATTTTTTTGTGCCCTACGTGCTCTCACATCATGCGCACATTTCGGCACAAGTTACACTCACATTTGGGCCTCACCAACAAAACCACTTCCTTCATGCACATTTGCCTCTACATTGATGCATCTGACCCAGCACTTAAAAAGAACAAAAGAAAAGGAATTATTTGCTGTTCTTTCATCGATTGATGGTTGGTTTAGATCTAGATCAGAGTAGACTAGATTGCCATACAGGGGACGCTTTGAATTTCCCCAAGTTGCCAATCTAAGCCATGCCTGAAATTCTCGACTAGTATCCACTCGGAGTCAGTCCATATGCTCACATATGGTTTCACATCATTACATTACCTGATACCTTATGTTCATTAGTTCAGTAAGCAGACTTTAGAGTTCAGAGGCATTGCAGATTGTTTCAATGGGTAGATAGCATTTGATTTCACACACACATGCCACCATTGTAAAGCCTATTCGGCTATCTCACGGCATCGTGCACATCATTTTAGCCTTGTAAAGCCTCTTGGCTATTCCCGGCATTGTAAAGAATGAGGGAGAGAGATAGGAGACTCAAGTTCAGCTTTCTTCACAACACACAAAAGAGAGAGGACACAAGGTTGGAGGGTGAAGCCTTTCTTCACTTTTTGCACACAACAACAATACAATAGAAGAGGGAAATACCCTATATGTCAAACCCTAGAATACGTGGTTCATATGTGAACCCAAACCAAAAACATACGTGGTAGTCTAACTACACCACGAGTACAACTAACATAGGCGGTGACATAAATGATAGTCACCCAGGAGATATATCGGGGGTAGAGCTTGATATCTCAACACTCCCCCTCAAGCTCAAATCCATCTCACATACACCAAGCAAGCTCCTAAATCTGCGAAGCTTCTCGGTACCCAATGCCTTTGTAAAAATATCAGCCACCTGCTCCTCAGTGCTGACATAGACAAGATCAATCTCACCAGCTAGAACCTTCTCTCTCACAAAGTGATAATGCACCTCAATGTGCTTCGTTCTAGCATGATAAACTGGGTTATTAGCAAGCATGATGCTGCTAATGTTGTCACAATGAATGACAACTGCTGCATGAATTGACTGTCCCATATCTGCAAGTAGCTTCCGTAACCAAGCTACCTCACATGCAGCCATTGCTGCACCCCTGTACTCAGCCTCTGTGCTTGACAAGGCAACTGTTGGCTGCTTCTTGCTGCTCCAACTGATGGCAGCACTCCCAAGGGAAAACATAAAACCACTAGTAGATCTCCTGTCTGAGACACTACCAGCCCAGTCAGCATCTGTGTATCCATGTACCTGTAATGCACACCCAGCTTCATAAAACAGTCCATAATGCAATGTGGACTTCACATACTGCAGTATGCGCCTAGCCGCATCCAAATGTGGCTTCCTCGGTGCCTGCATAAACTGACTCACCAGCCCCACAACATAGCTCAAATCTGGTCTGGTTATAGTCATGTAAATCAAGCTACCTACTATGCGCCTGTACATAGTAATATCTTCAAGAAGCTCACCTGTCTCTGCATTGAGCTTCACATTCTGCTCCAATGGAACAGAAATAGGCTTACAGCCTGTCATCCCATATTTGGACAGCATGTCCAAACCGTATTGCCTTTGCAACAGCCATATCCCACTCGGGGATCTAATAACCTCAATGCCCAAGAAGTAACGCAGCTCTCCCAAATCCTTCATCTCAAATTTCTCCTTCAACAATAGCTTCACTTCATTAATGTCTGCATCACTATCACCTGTAATAATCAAGTCATCAACATAGATGAATACAAGCACAATCCCTCTGTTTGTCCTTTTCACATAAAGTGAAAAATCTGAATTGGAAATCTGAAATCCAATAGTGACAAGATATTGCCCTATCTTGTCTGACCATGCCCTCGGCGCCTGTTTTAAGCCATACAAGGCTTTGCGCAACCTGCATACAAAATTGGGGTGTGCATTATCCTCATAACCTTCTGGCTGCATCATATAAACCTCTTCCTGCAAGTCACCATGCAAGAAGGCATTTTTCACATCCATCTGATGCAAAGACCATCCCTTTGCAACAGCCATAGCAATTACTGCTCTCACGGTTGCCATCCTTGCAACTGGGCTGAAAGTTTCCTCATAGTCAATTCCATATGTCTGCGTAAAACCTTTGGCAACCAATCTTGCCTTGTACCTGCTAACAGACCCATCAGCATTGTGCTTTACTTTGTAAACCCACTTGCAGCCAATAGCCTTCTTATCATGAGGCAAAGGCATCAAATCCCAAGTGTGGTTTGCATCCAAGGCAGCCATCTCTTCATCCATAGCTGCTTCCCAATTTTTATGCCCTGCTGCATCCTCAAAACATGTGGGCTCTGGCTCCTCTAGAACCTTGACCATATAAGCATAGTGATGTGATGTATACCCATCATATCTCAGCCTGTCAACTAGATACTTAATACGAGTGGACCTCCGTACAACTGGATCAGTTGCAGGAGTCTTTAAATCATGCCTGCTTTTCCTTGCACCAGGTGTAACAACAGAAGGAATCCCAAGTTCCTCATCAAGGCTCATTTCAGAGCCACTTGACTCTCCATCAACATGAGAGCTACCAGCAGACACATCAAACACTGGAGCATGGTCCACTTTTTCTTTTCCCTTATGTGATACCTACACAACACTATCAGGACTGCCATGTGACGACTCACTAGATCTCAATCTCCCTGTCCATGCATTAGATCCACTAGTAGAGGACTCTCTGGGTCCACTCAAGGCTTGAGATTGCTGCTCTGGATTTATTGCAGCATTCCCATTTCCTGCATCTGCATCTCCTACCATAACAGTTGGTGCATACCAGCTGCTCATTTCATCAAAAACAACATCTCTGCTCACTTGCATTTTGCGGGTGGAAGGGTTATAACAGCGATACCCTTTCTGGTGCAGAGCATATCCAATAAAGATGCATTTTTCTGCCTTTGGATCCAGCTTTGTTCTCTTCTCATCAGGAACATGAACATAAGCTATGCAACCAAATACCTTCAAGTGAGAAATATCTGGTTTTTGGCCTGTATACATTTCTTCAGGCGTCATGCCATGGACAGCTGCAGTGGGGGTTCTGTTCATAATATAAACAGCAGTTGCTACTGCTTCAGCCCAAAAATAATCAGGCATGTTTTTCTCATTTAGGATCGCCCGTCCTACTTCTGCAATATGCCTGTTCTTCCTTTCTGCAACCCCATTCTGCTGAGGGGTAGACCTGCATGAGTACTTCCTTTGAATTCCCTGTTCTTTCAGATATTCACAAAATTCTTCTGAAAAGTACTCTCCCCCTCCATCAGATCTTAGCACTTTAATATGCACACCTTTCTCTTTTTCAACCATGGCCTTAAAAGCCTTGAAATGGCTGAACACTTCACTTTTGTGCTTCATAAAATAGATCCACACCTTCCTAGTGTAGTCATCAATAAACGTCACATAATAATGGCATCCACCAATAGAAGTAGTTTTGGTTGTCCAAACATCTGAATGGATCACTTCCAAAGGTCTTCTGCTCACCTTAGCATTTTTGGGAAATGCATGTCTGGCCTGCTTACCCATTTGGCATGCTTCACATACCTTTTGCATTCCCTCAACTCTGAATTTAGGCAAACCTGCAACAATGTTTTTCGTTTGCATAGATTTCAGCCTTTGTATATTCACGTGCCCAATGCGCTTGTGCCATATCTCAATATCTGCAATGACACCTCTCCCATGCGCAAACATAGCAGCTTTCACCTCAGGCATATCAACATCCAAGGTGAACATTCTGCCATTTTTGTTGCCTTTCGCAACCAAACAGCACTTATTTTTCAAGTCCTCAACAAAGCATCCATCAAGATTAAATCTAACCTGCAGACCTTGCTCAACCATCTGGACAACTGAAACCAGGTTCTTAGTGATTTTTGGAACATGAAGTACATCTGCCAAGTACTTCGTTTTGCCATCCTGCATAGCCAATGGCACTTTACCAACCTGCGTAATTGGGTGTGCAGTATCATCACCTGTGTCAACATAACCTGGCTTATTCAAATTTCTAACATCATGAAACCACTCACCATGACTGGTCATGTGGTTAGAGGCACCTGAATCAACATACCAAACATCATTGCAAGCTGCAGCATCTCCTGACATGGAGTTAACCATATGCTGCATCACAAAAAGGTGCTCATTTCTGTCGTCACCATTCCCACTTGATGATGCATAGTTGCTTTGCTGCAACTTCCCACTTTTGATGTCATTCTGCTTTTTATAGCATGTATTCTCCTTGTGTCCAGGCTTTCCACAATAATAGCATTCTGTGCTGCTATTTACTTGCTGGTTCCTTTGCCATGAACCACGGCCTCTTTGGCTCCCCCTGCCTCTAGAACTACCACGTCCTCCTCCATAGGACTGGTTTTCTTGTTGTTGCTGCTGATTCTGATTTCCTGCATGGCCACCAAAACGGCCTCTTCCTCTACCCCTGCCTCTACCTGTATTCGAGTAGAAAGTAGTATTCGAGTAGAAAGCAGTCTCTTGAGAAGTTGAGGTGGCTGAACCACCATTCCTTTGCTCTTCACTCAGCAAGAGAGCGATAAGTTCCTGAAAATCAGGAAATGTTTCACGGACTCCAATGGATGTCCGAAACTGTGCATAATCCTTCCCAAGACCATTCAAGGTCACGGACACTAAGTCCTCATCATCAACAGGTGCTCCAATGGAGGCAAGAGAATCTGCAAGGCCTTTCACCTTCAAGGAATACTCATTTATATTCAGATTTTTCCTTTGCACATTGTGCAACTCCTGCTTTAGCTGCATCTTTCGTGCTTTGGTATTTGTGCTATACAGCTTCACCAATGTATCCCATGCCTCCTTAGGCATCTCTACATCCTGTATATGCACAATCATAGCATCTGAAATGCTAACGGACAGCCAATACAGGCATTTTCTGGCTTTTTCATGCCATTCTTTAAAGGCCTTCAATTCAGCAGGAGTGGGAGCAGTACCCAAAACTGGTTCTGCAGTTTCACCACTGATGTAATCCCAAACTCCCTTTCCCATAAGGAAGTTTGTCATCCTGAACTTCCATGCTTAGAAGTTGTTCTTGTTAAGCTTCTCACTGACAATGGTAGACAGATTCTCAGACATTTTACAAATCACGAATTGCAACAGCAACCTATAAACACAGCAAATGCCTCACAAGGGCAAATAGCAAAACTTCTGCAAAAAACCTCACAGGGGCAGATCTGCAACACTGACGAAAGTGGTATTTCACCACACAGTCACTTCCTAGTGACGATTTTGCATCAACAGGCAACAGGCATGAATCTGCAACTCCCAATATCTCTGCACACAGGCATACGATGCAATTTCTGTGGCACTTTTCACCGACTAGCCGCACGCAGTGGTCGCACAGCGAAAAACAGGGCCTTTTTCTGAGTGCCTGCGAAGAACTTGCGCCTTCAAAACGGGCCCCGAAACGGCCTCAAATCAAAAAAATAAAGTCACCAAGGGCTTTGCCCTTGCCCGTAGCATATACTGCGCTCTCGCCACACCGCGAAGGGCCTCTCAATCTGAGACAGTGCACTCCTGCACTTTTGGCTGTGCTACCTGCAGAGATTTGCTCCCAAACTCGAAATAGGAAAGCAACACTGGTCCTCTTACCAGGACACCACAAACTTGGCTTGCTTTCTTGAGCTCCTTACCACGAACAAGGCTCTGATACCATGTAAAGAATGAGGGAGAGAGATAGGAGACTCAAGTTCAGCTTTCTTCACAACACACAAAAGAGAGAGGACACAAGGTTGGAGGGTGAAGCCTTTCTTCACTTTTTGCACACAACAACAATACAATAGAAGAGGGAAATACCCTATATGTCAAACCCTAGAATACGTGGTTCATATGTGAACCCAAACTAAAAACATACGTGGTAGTCTAACTACACCACGAGTACAACTAACATAGGCGGTGACATAAATGATAGTCACCCAGGAGATATATCGAGGGTAGAGCTTGATATCTCAACAGGCATCATTGCCACAAGCCTTGTAATACAGATCAGATTTTATATACTGCAGTTCTATCTTCACCGACGGTTTGAAGATTTCACTTGGCATATTCAGTGTATTTGTAGTTGATTCATACAGAGATCTTCACGACATTTTTGAGTACATTTCTTGCACCATGTCGACTAGGAACCTCAATCTCGAGGCATCTGCTAAGTTAGACAACTCCAATTACGGTACATGGAAATACTAAATGGAGACCATTCTTGTGCTTCAAGACAAATGGGAGTATGTCGATGGGTCTGCACCTAGACCATTGGCTGATCTAGCCACCAGTAGCTCTACTCCATCTATTGTCATAGCACCAGTAATAGAATCTACAACAAGATCTACATCTACACAAACAGTTTCTGCACCAGTAGTAGATCCTGCCATTGCCCAAGCTCAAGTGGAATGGGATAAGAAAGACAAGTATGCCTATCACCTGATCAAGCAGAATGTGCAAGATGTCATGCTAGGACAACTCAACACATTCAAGACATCAAAAGAAGCATGGGATATGTTTGTAGCTCTCTACGAGTCCAAGAACACATCCAGGATTCTCACCCTGAGAAACTAGATCAACCAGAGTTTTTACAACAGCAGTGAAACCGGTCATGCTTATGTACTCTGCATCAAAGACTACAACAATCAACTTACAGCAGTAGGAGAGACTATGAACCCCACAAAAATGGTTCAAGTCATTCTGAATGGACTAGGAGAGGGATACGAGAATCTAGTCTAGAGTATTGCCATTCAATGGCAAATTCCAACACTGGAAGAACTTCAGTCAGTCCTTCTTGGTGAAGAACTTAGGACTCATGCAATCCAAGCACGTAAAGGTCATTCTAATGATCAAGCATTCACAGTTTCAGACAGAAGCAGAGAACACCTATTTCATTAATTTTGGA
Organism: Dipteris shenzhenensis; assembly: GCF_047967505.1. Classification (NCBI taxonomy): domain Eukaryota; kingdom Viridiplantae; phylum Streptophyta; class Polypodiopsida; order Gleicheniales; family Dipteridaceae; genus Dipteris; species Dipteris shenzhenensis. Next base: position 5,374,317 of record NC_141596.1, on the reverse strand, counting down.
CTAGTGCACTATCCAAATTCATTTTGTGAGATAATTTTGGATAAAGCATTTAAAAAAAAGAGGCTCTTATAAAACAAAACTTTGAGTCAAAAAGTAAGACCTTAAAAAATCAAATTAGAAAAAATGACGTGACATGTTATTAAAACTAGAGTACCTTAAAAAAAGAGGATTTCATGTTGTTAAAAGAGACAAAAGTAAGATTTTAAAAAATCAAATTAGAAAAAAAACTAGAGTACATTTAAAAAAAAGCATGACACATTTGTACAAGAAGTAGGTCATATAACTCAAAGCCATATGGTGTTAAAAAACACCTTCCATTAGCTCAGCCTAGAAGATGTCATCTTTATCTCTCTTATCTATTACAACTTTACATTAGAGAACAAAAAAGTCTTTGTGGAACTGTATTATTTCTTGTCTATTATAATTACTTTAGAAAACACATAAGTCTATGGAATTGAATTTCACAGTTACTTTGAATTTCTATGGAATTAAATTTACATCACTTGATTATTAAGTCATTAGAGAGAGCATATGTCCTCGAAAGTGCCTACTATGGCATTGGCTTCATGAAAACAAGTAGACTTTAAACTTGTAGGCCATGCGTAACCAGGGCTGGCATCACAAATCTCCTCACAGACTCTCCTCACAACTTGTTTCGAATCTTCTGCCGACTTGTAAGCATTCAACAACTCTTCTTTTCTCTCTTGGCTTTCCTCATCTTCACCATTTTTTTCAATACAGCTTCTAGCCACCGCCATATCCTGTACAAAAATTTAACTCGTTTGCATAAGAAGTACGTGATTAAAAGAAGAGAAAAAGAAAGCTAAGGATATTCACCTCTTCTGCTGAGTTCAAATCAAGCAGCCATGTGCGTAACATATCCTCCTCAAATGATTTTCCCTTCATTGGTCCATACAAAAGAGATCTAAGATAGAATTTGAGTTTAGTAAATGAAGTCGGGTAGTAAGTAGTCATTGTCTTAGAGGGAAAGTGGGAGAAGGAGAGTGAGGGAGTGATAGCGAGGGATGCACAGTGAACTGCCCCTCCTTCAAGAGTGATAGAAAGTGAGGGAAGACATAAAGTGTAATCAGAAGGACTAGGATGTAAGAAATAAGAGAGTGTTTGTGGAGAGACTACGATGGAAGATTACAAGTGCACTAAGGCACGATGTGTTCGCTATGATAAGGATAAGGGTTGGAATAAAGTGAGAGAAGCATTGGAAATGCTCTACTTTAAGTGAGTGGAGACTGTCCAACTGAATAAAATTTTGCAGAGCATTGGGAATGCTATACTTTGAGTGGAGCATTGGGAATTGATACTTTGCCATGAAATATATTACAAATATTACATCATCACATATTTATATCAAAATTCTCATCATAGAAGGTTATATTTCCTAATAATCACATCATCACACATTCATATCATAAAATTGTGTGCATGAAATAAATATATAAATATCATGACTAAATGCCACTTAAGTAATAAGTCAGAAATTGGTGTATAATCAACAAAAACTACATCATGATTCATACATTGCAACAAATAAATGTCAACCATAATATTCATGGAGTAAACAACATCATGAGAATATGCTCCTCATGCATATATACAAACACAACATCATACATGCATCACAACTCTTGAACCCCTCTAAGGAAATTCCAACAACATTCTTCTAGCTAGAGGCGTACTATCAGAGGTACTTATTTTCTGAGTAGTAGCTAGAACAAATTGATTGGGATGAGCTATGAGGGCACAACTAAAAGATATTTGAGATGAATGTTAAATATTGGTTAACAACAGACTTGGGGGTGGTAGACTCACCAATGTAGAACTTGTCTTTGTGAGCTCATAAGGCAGATAGCATGAAAGTGATAGAGATTCAAGCATTCTTACCGAAAACAACTCCATAGATTTTGAAAGGAAGCAAGAATCCATCAATAATGACCAATGGTGGAACATGGTTCACCAAGTTAGGTAGGATAGACTTCGAAGTCAGTGAGCTCCGACAAGGCTCCTATTTAGATCTAAAATCAAAAGTAGCAATAGACTATTGTCATACCATAGATAGACTTTAGAGACTTGAGAGACTCAAGTAACCCTAAGTTATAAGGTATAGATTGGCTCAAGGGATCACAATGCTTCCAATTCAATCAAGGCAGAGGGAAAGTGAGTCTGAGTTGAGGTCTAAGGGAATTATTGAGAGGCTATGCAGCCCCACAAGACACTTGTAACTAGAAGATTACCTTTATGATACATTTGGCATTTGAATTTCTTTGATTTTCTATTTCTTTTTGCTTGAGAGCTCATTGTCTATCTTCATGTAGTTTTCCTATTTGGTGTATCGGTTTGGGTTAGTTATTTCAATGTCTCTTTTTATTTATTTCCATACTACACATAGTAGCCCACTAGCTGTAAGAGAGTGCCTCTTTTTCAATGATCTCACATGCAACAAACTCAGCCACCAGGGGTGAACAGTTAATCAACTGGGGATCAAGGAAAAAAATCATCAATAGATAGGCAAGATTTGAAATTTTTCGTACCATGTTGCAATCCATGTGTTCATGTTGTGGTGGTGCAATGCATTCAAGATGGCCTCATCTTCTATTATAGATAATGCCATAGTGGCTTGCTCCTTGCTAGACCAAGATGCACAATGAGCATTCTATTGAGATATCGAGCTCCACTCGCGATATGCCAGGGTGACTGTTGTGCATTTATGTCACCGACTTGTTAGCTAGAGATGCGGTTGGTACACCGCCCACGAATAATAGCTGGATGACAGCTATCCTTATCTACTCTAGTTTGTGGCTCAGTTAGTATGCCGCCTTAGTTAGTTGAGTTTGGTTTGAGACCCATATATAGGGTTCTTCTATTTTCTTTGTACTAGAGTTCTTTTGGCTTTCACAACTAAGAAGAGGAAAACTTTTTTCAGCCTCCACCTTTGTGTGTATTCCCCCAATTGTTCATGTGAGAAAGCCGCAAGTGAGACTCCTTCCCTCTCTCCCACTATCTTCACATGGTATCAGAACCTTGTTCGTGGTAAGGAGCTCAAGAAAGCAAGCCAAGTTCGTGGTGTCCTGGTAAGAGGACCAGTGTTGCTTTCCTATTTCGAGTTTGGGAGCAAATCTCTGCAGGTAGCACAGCCAGAAGTGCAAGAGTGCACTGTCTCAGATTGAGACACCCTTCGCACTGTGGCGAGAGCGCAGTATATGCTGCTCTGATTTGAGGTCATTTTGGGGCCCGTTTTGGAGACGGAAGTTCTTCGTAGGCACTCAGAAAAAGGCCCTATTTTTGCTGTGCGACCATTGTTCTGCGGGTCGGTGAAAAGTTGCCGCCAAAATTGCATCGTATGCCTTTGTGCAGAGATATTGGGAGTTGCAGATTCATGCTTGTAGCCTGTTGATGCAAAATCGTCACTAGGAAGTGACTGTGTGGTGAAATACCACTTTCGTCAGTTTTGCAGTTCTGCCCGTGTGAGGCAAAAGCTGTGTTTTTTGCAGTGACAGAATATTTTGCAGTGTTCTGTAATGGCATCTGATTCTCTTTCATAGATTGTCACTGAAAAGCTTGACAAGTACAACTTCCAGGCATGGAAGTTTAGAATGACAAATTTCTTGATGGGAAAAGGCTATTGGGATCCATTACAGGAAATGAAGAAGAACCTGTTCTTCCTAATGTTCCCAGTCAACAGGAAATGCAAGCATTCAAAGGATGGCATAAGAGAGCCAGGAAAGTTATGTACTGGCTGTCTATCAGTATTTCAAACTCCATGATTGTGCATATTCAGGATGCAAGTACGCCAAAGAAGGCATGGGATACTTTGGCAAAAATGTACAGCACAAATATGCAAGCCAGGAAAATGCAGCTCAAGCAGGAGCTGCACAATGTGCAGAGAGAAAACATGAGCATCAATGACTACCACATGAAGGTGAAGAAAATTGCGGATGCACTTGCTTCCATTGGGTCGCCAGTGGATGATGACGATTTGGTTTCTGTGACCTTGAATGGTCTAGGAAAGGATTATGCACAATTTCGGACATCCATTTCCGTCCGTGAAAAATTTCCAGATTTTGAGGAGTTGATTGCTCTTCTAATTTCTGAAGAGCAGAGAAATGGGGGTGCATCTCCTTCAGCAAGAACTTCAAAAGAAACTGTCTTCTACTCAAATGCTGGCAGAGGTAGAGGCAGAGGTAGAGGAGGCCGATCTGCAGGCCGTGGTAGAAATCAGAATATGCAGCAAACGCAAGAAAACCAGTCCTATGCAGGAGGACGTGGTAACTCTTGAGGCAGGGGGATCCAAAGAGGCCGTGGTGGATTAAAGAGAGGCCAAAATGCAAACAGCAATGTTGAATGCTACTATTGTGGCAAAATGGGTCATATGGCTAAGGACTACTATCAAAAGTAGAATGACATTATGACTGGAAAATTGCAGCAAGGCAATTATGCATCTTCTAGTAGGCAGGGTTATGGTGCAGCATATGACCAATTCTGTGACAAGTGCAGAAGAACGAAATGATGTGTGGTATGTTGACTCAGGTGTGTCAAACCACATGACAGGTCATGCAGAATGGATGCAAGATGCAAGGAAAATGGAAAAACCAGGATTTGTGGAGACTGGTGATGATACTGCACATCCTATTGTGCAGATTGGCAAAATTCCTTTGTCTATGCAGGATGGGAAAAAGAAATACTTGTCTGATGTATTTCATGTCCCGAACATCACCAAGAACCTGGTTTCTATTGGTCAGATGGTTGAGCAAGGCTTGCAGGTCAGATTTAATCCTCATGGATGCTTTGTTGAGGATATGAAAAAAAATGGTCGCTTGATAGCAAAAGGAAAGAAGAAGGGCAGGATGTTTACGTTGGATGCGGACATGCCTGAATTGAGTGCAGCAATGTTTGCACATGGGACCGGTGTAGTTGCAGATATTGATATCTGGCACAAACGCATTGGTCATGTTAATATACAGTGACTTAAATCAATGCAAGCCCAAAATATTGTTGCAGGATTGCCTAAATTCAAGGTTGCAAAAATGCACAAGGTTTGTGAAGCCTGTTAATTTGGGAAACAAGTAAGGAAACCTTTTCCTAGGCATGTTCAAGAGAGTAAAAAGCCATTGGAATTAATCCACTCTGATGTGTGGACTACAAAAGCTGCATCTATTGGAGGCTGTCACTATTTTGTCACATTTATTGATGACTTCAGCAGAAAACTGTGGGTGTATTTTATGAAAAAGAAAAGTGAAGTGTTTGGGCACTTCAAAGCTATGGTTGAAAAAGAAACAGGCCTGCAAATAAAATGCCTAAGGTCAGATGGAGGGGGAGAGTACCTCTCAAATGAGTTTGCAAGGTTCTTGCAGGAGCATGGTATAAAGAAGCAATATTCATGCAGTCATACCCCACAGCAAAATGGAATTGTAGAAAGAAAAAACAGGCATATTGGAGAGGTATCTCGGGCTATGCTAAATGAAAAAGATCTACCAGATTATTATTGGGCTGAAGCAGTTGCTACAGCAGTCTATATAATGAACAGGACTCCCACTGTAGCAATACATGGCATGACGCCAGAGGAGATGTATACTGGTAGGAAACCAGATATTTCTCATTTGAAGATTTTTGGTTGCATTGCCTATGTCCATGTGCCAGATGAGTTGAGGTCCAAGTTGGAACCAAAAGCTGAGAAGTGCGTCTTTATTGGTTATTCTCTATAGCAGAAAGGGCATAGATGCTATAACCCTTCTACACGTAAGCTCACAGTGAGCAGAGATGTTGTTTTTGATGAGATGAGCAGCTGGTATAAACCAGTAAATGTGATGATTGATGTAGATGCACAAAATGGTAATGCTACACAGAATGCACAGCAGCAATCACAAAATATCAGTGGACCTGGAGTGTCCTCTACCAGTGGTTCACATACTTCGCCATGGATAGGCAGATTGAGATCAGGAGAATCCCCTCAAAGCAATGTAGAGAGTGGTACGTAGGTATCACGAAAAGGAAAAGAGAAGGTAGATCAGCCCATGTTTGATGTGAATGCAGGTCACTCTTGTGTGGATGGTGAATCCAGTGGCTCAGAACAGAGCATTGATGATGAGTTGGGTATTCCTTCTGTTGTTACACCTGGAGTAAGGAAGACCAGGGATGTTTTGAGAGCACCTGGAAGTGAGCCTATTTTGCGCAGGTCTACCAGGGTTAGGTATCCTGTGGATAGGCTGAAATATGATGGATTTACAGCCATTCACTATGCCTATATGGTCAAAGTGATATAGGAACCAGAACCCACTTCTTTTGAGCAAGCCATGGGAAATGAAAAATGGGAGAAAGCCATGGATGAAGAAATGGATGCCTTGGATGCAAATGCTACATGGGAATTGGTGCCTTTGCCTAAAGACAAGAATGCAATTGGCTGTAAGTGGGTTTATAAGATCAAGCACAATGCAGATGGTTCTGTGAATAGATACAAGGCAAGATTAGTTGTCAAGGGGTATGCACAGACATATGGCATTGATTATGAAGAAACTTTCAGCCCGGTTGCAAGGATGGCAACCGTAAGAGCAGCCATTGCTATGGCTGCATCAAAGGGATGGTCTTTACATCAGATGGATGTAAAGAATGCCTTCTTGCATGGTGATTTGCAAGAAGAGGTCTTTATGGAGCAACCAGCAGGTTATGTTCATGCTACTCATCCTGAGTTTGTTTGCAGGTTGAAGAAAGCCTTGTATGGCTTGAAGCAAGCACCTAGAGCATGGTCTGACAAGATAGGACAGTTTCTTGTCACTATTGGCTTTCAGATTTCCAAGGCAGGTTTCTCACTCTATGTGAGAAAAACAGAGAAAGGGATTATGCTACTGGTCATTTATGTTGATGATTTGATCATCACAGGTGATAGTGATGAAGATATCCTTCATGTGAAAATGCTATTGAGGCAGAAGTTTGAGATGAAGGATTTGGGAGAGCTGTGTTATTTCTTGGGCATTGAGGTGATTAGATCACCAAGTGGGATACAGCTCTTGCAGAGGCAGTATGGACTGGACATGCTGTCCAAATATGGGATGACAAGCTGTAAGCCTATTTCAGTTCCTTTGGAGCAGAATGTGAAGCTGAGCGCAGATGCAGGTGAGCTTCTGGAAGACCCTACTATGTACAGACGCATAGTAGGAAGTTTGATTTACATGACTATTACCAGGCCAGATTTGAGCTATGCTATTGGGTTGGTAAGTCAGTTTATGCAGGCTCCAAGGAAACCGCATTTGGATGCGGCTAGACGCATACTCAGGTATGTGAAGTCGACATTGCAGTATGGACTATTTTATGAGGCTGGGGTTCAGATACAATTGCATGGATACACTGATGCTGATTGGGCTGGTAGTATTTCTGATAGGCGATCTACTAGTGGATATGTGTTCTCTTTTGGGAGTGCTGCAGTCACTTGGAGTAGCAAGAAACAGCCTACAGTTGCCTTGTCGAGCACAGAGGCTGAGTACAGAGGTGCAACAATGGCTGCATGTGAGGTAGCTTGGTTGCATAAGCTACTCTATGATATGCATCAGTCTACAGATGGGCCAGTTGTCATTTATTGTGACAACATGAGTAGTATACATTTGGCAAAGAACCCAGTCTTTCATGCCAGAACAAAGCACATTGAGGTGCATTATCACTATGTGCGGGAGAAGGTTTTACTAGGTCTTATTGATCTAGTTTATGTCAGCACAGAGGATCAGGTAGCTGACATATTCACGAAAGCATTGGGCACAGAGAAGCTGCGCAAGTTCAAAGACCTGCTTGGTGTGCAGGAATTGGGATTGAGCTCGAGGGGGAGTGTTGAGATATCGAGCTCCACTCGCGATATGCCAGGGTGACTGTTGTGCATTTATGTCACCGACTTGTTAGCTGGAGATGCGGTTGGTACACCACCCACGAATAATAGTTGGATGACAACTATCCTTATCTACTCTAGTTTGTGGATCAATTAGTATGCCACCTTAGTTAGTTGAGTTTGGTTTGAGACCCACATATAGGGTTCTTCTATTTTCTTTGTACTAGAGTTCTTTTGGCTTTCACAACTAAGAAGAGGAAAACTTTTTTCAGCCTCCACCTTTGTGTGTATTCCCCCAATTGTTCATGTGAGAAAGCCGCAAGTGAGACTCCTTCCCTCTCTCCCACTATCTTCACACATTCATCATAAAGGTGTATCCCAAAATAGAATTGCATGGGGGACTTCTCTCCAATCTACATCACAGAACCCCTCAAGTTATGGTTCTACATGTGGTCTCTCTTTCAAATATGGTAGCCTATGATTGGATATTGCACTAAGGTATTTGAAAATCCTCTTCATTCCATTCTAATGGACACATGGATTTGCCATAAGCTAGCACAATAATCCTACTACATAGCAAGTATCAGACCACATTAATGCAATCAAGTAGATGAGCTCATCAACCACTTGTTGCTAAAGTGTAAATTTAAAAATTTTGCACCCCACAACTTTAGCATGTTGTGCCTGGCCTCAACAGGCATACTCAAAGGTATGTCATCCAACATTCCGAATTGCTCCAATATACCTTGTTTGGCTAAAACTCAAGCACTTGTGCACATTGATAGTTACATTCTTAATTTAACAACCCACCAAATAACCAAAATTACCAATTGATTAGTGCACAATGAAGAGGGATATGTGCTCTTTGCTCTAGCTTGAATTTGGAGTTTTGAGCAAAAAGTTATCCTCCACCAAAATTTGGTGCCATTTTATGCCAAAGATGAGTAAATTTTGGCCTTTGGTGACCCATAAGAAATTTCCTTGGAAGGGAAATGGAGATTTTGAGACCTTTGCATACTTACCTTAGAAAGAGGACACACAATCTAAGACTCAATGCACATAGCAAAGAGGATGAGAGGGAATACATGCAATTTGGCTAAAGTACAAAATGTACACTCTCCATCATACCAACAAGATGAAGATGATACAATATATACTAAACTCTAATATGTGCACTATCTTATGGACTATTTACATAGGGGGACTTAGGATCCCTTCGATAGTCCTCTATCCTCCTATTCATCTATCCATGTATACAACAACACATAAACATATGTGACACCATATGTACATAGATGATGACCAGCCCAATGATCCATATACTTTAACATTGAGTGTGAGAATATTAGTAGAAGATTCATTTCCATTTTGGTAGAGTAGAAACGCAAAAGAAGTACGCTCTAATATGTTTGATGTATGCAGAGTATTTGTGAATAGGAAACCACATAGTAAGATAGCCTAATTTATTGTTAGCATTCAATGTGTAGAGATGGTTTTGCGCAGATGGCATAAACCCTTGTAGTTACATGTGTTCCTTGCATTATTATAGTTTTAAAATAGTGTAATATTTCTCCAATGGCTAGCACATAGTATTGTAACAATTTTCAAATAGCTAGCAGCCACACAAGAGTAATATATGAAAAAAACAACACATTGCCATCTAATGCTTGTTAAAAACTTGAGTTTGAGGTTTGTACAGGTATCCCAAAATCAAACTCAAGTTTGAGTCTCCATGGCCACTAAAGAGTGCATACATGTAACAATTTTGTAAAACGCCACATTTGGGCCTTAAGAGAACTAGACACTAGCCACCAAAAGCATCTTCATACTCAAATAAGTTGAGTTTGATGCATGTGATATTTCTCTGTTAACATCCACGGAGTATAGTCGTCGCCAAATGCAAAGTAATTAGTGATTAGAAGTGATTAGGCTTCATGATTTACTTCAACAGTTGCAACCATGGAAGGAGTATAGTACAAGCTTAGGGAGTTTGAGCCCCAAATACCTTAAGGTCAAAGATTGCAGGCAACGGTCATAGATTGCAAGTTCCACCTGCAAAGTGTGGTTAAGTGCCTCACGGGAGTCAAGCCACAAGTAGCCGAAGATCGGCCTCGCTACTCCAAGTTTTGAGCCTCGTACAAGGGGTTTGAGCCCCAAATAGCTTAAGTCTTGGAGGCGCGAGGCTAATGCAAGCGTTATTTGAGAGCCGATTAGGAGCACCTCCTAACGCCATGCTTGTCCCAAGCGCTCCTATATGGTTAACACAAGTGATATTTTCACTAGAAGGGAGAGATGGAAAGGATAGCAATATGCCCTGGCACCCTACGGGCCCAAGAGCCTTTTAATGTAAAGAAAGGGAGAGTGCTAAAAGGAAAAGGGTTGGCCCTCCCTTCAAAAGGTGACTTGTATAAAAGGGCAAATGATTGACTTTGGTCTTCATTGTTGTATGCACAAGTTTGGAATACAAGCTCCCTCTTCTCTTCCAAGAGTATCTTTGGGTGTTCTCTTGTTTCCTTTGTAGTGCCTTTGTGTTGCTACTCCATCCCCATTCACTCTCCTCTTCCCTTATCCTGCTCCCTCCCTTCTCTCCTCTCTTCTTCGTTCTGCCCTTTCCCCCTTTCTCTCATGGAAACACATTGCGACAATCCGGAAGCCGCTTGAGTGACACATGCAGATGGCTCATGCCTTGCATTTCTCTCACAAGGAGTAACTTGGAGTGGAGACTCCATCGGCATCTCTTCAACATCCGCATGAAACATGAGTCACCATTGAGATCACACACTCGGGGGGGTCACTATGTATAAACCCTCTATATCACGTGCGTTCAAGGCCTATATTTAAAGTCCCTTATCTGTAAAAAATTTCATTAATAAAATGTACCCCTTTTCTATACAAATCTGTAAATTTTTACCAAAACTATTTTAAATAGTCCCTTATGTATATTAATTTCTGTAAATTTTAGAAATAAAAAAAACCCTTCTGTTGAACTCACATGATAGGGTTACATATGATGAGTGACCCCCCCGAGATCACACATTTTTAGCATCACTACCGGGGAATGGAGGTATGCTTTTGTATTGCACTTGCTTTCTTTCATAATCTACCCATTGCACAAGGCTTCAAGCTTAACTTGGAGCTTGTTAGTGGAGTTGTAGGAGAAGAAAGAGTGAAGAAGTGTGAGTCTGGATGAAAAAGTGAGGAAAATTATCATTTTCTGTTGGAGAGTCTTTTTTATCATTTGAAGCTTGTTTTTTATGTTTTTTAGTGTTTTGAGTTGGTAGGAAGATAGTTTTGAAAGATTTCTAAGGAGTGTATGATGTCAAAACTCACAAAAAACAACCAAGAATGATGAATCATGCTGAATTTTGAAGTTGTTTTGTGTGGTAACACTCACCCCTCAAGAAATCTTGCTTTTTGGCATTCAAAAGTTGTTTGTCTTTCAAGTTTTCTTCATTGAGTAGGTAGAACAAGTACTATAGCATCCCCGTAGCACTAAAAAACCTGAACAGAAACTCAAAATCCTTCAAAAATGATCTAAAACCAGTCGGTGACATAGCGCTTTTCTATCCCCACGGGCCAATGACTTAGCGCTATCCCGTCGACCATCGCCACCATAGCTGTATCTCGTCAATCAAACTTTGTTGACCCGTTGCCATAGCACTATCCCCCCGACCTAGCTTTTGACCATGGTCTAACCCATCACCCTATTTAAATGTGTGTCAGAGTTAATTATCCTGCCGGTCTGACAGTCGTTGACTCATGGCCATAGCATTTATCCCCACGACCGTTGCTATAGCATTATCTCACCAATTGGTGCCTTAATTTATCCCCACGTCTAACACCATATTCGTATCCTACTGATCCATATATTTCACCGAACGATGCGGTAAGCTCATCCCTATGACCATTGCCATCTTGCTATCCCCACACCCGTTGCTATAATTATTCCGTCGACCAATGCAATAGGCATTATCCCATTGACCCCATTATCCCTCCAACCATTGTCTTAAGCTCATCCCTATGTTTGTGTGGGGATACCACTTGTGTCCTATCCCACTAAACACGTGTCACTACCTATCCCATCGACCAATGCGTTAGGCACTCTCCCACTGCCTGTTGCTATACTAGTGTCCTACTAAGACCGGCATGTTACTTTATCCCTACGACCATCACCATAGAGCTATCCCTATGACCGTGGGAATAGATCTGGGGAAGTCCAAAAGAAAAAAATTACATAACTGTAGTTCAGCCTAGGTGTGCCTAGCTAGAGGTCTCATACATGCACTTCCTGTCTAGGAAAATTTTGTCCAAGGAACCCTCGCCTAAAGACAGTGCTTCGAGCTATGCTCAGCCCACCTTTCACCCTAGCTGGGGATCAGATTGATCTAGAATCTTGATTCCTAGCTCCCACTCTGTAATAGGAACCCGACATGAGGATCCATCTAGCTTCGACGAGACAAAGTGCTTGGATGAGGTAATTCAAGACCCCTCGGGTCCAAGGGCTTTCGAAGCCCCCTTCACTAGTCTGGCCTCTCCCAACTCTCCTACTCCTTCAGTAGCATCCAAGTTAAGAGGTATATTCTCCAACATGTTCAGACATTTGGGCCGAATAGAGTCGGCAGACATGGAGAACCCCTTCGTGGCATGTCTATGGGAAGGGAAGGTCAACAACATCTAGCTCCCAAAACATAGACAGGGACTAAAACCACATTTGTGGACCTAGAACCTTCCTCCTTCACAAGGCACCCTCAATGGGAATGCATGGATGATGAAGATCCATGGATGAGAGACTTTTGGGGGCAAGACCCAAGCCGAGGGTTGACAAAATATGAAGAGGGGAGAGGAGAAGAGTGGAGATGAGGAGAGAGGGCACAGCTAGAGAGCACACCACAAAATGACTAACTGTACACTAGAATTAGTTGAAAAAATAGAATATATACAAACCCTTTTAGGGTTAGGGTTAGGGGATCTAACCCTTTCCTTTATAGCACTCTATAAGGTTAGTGCTATGCACATATGATCACGTGATGGTGCTATGCACACATGATCACATGATGTTGAGCGTGAACTCTCAAAACCTTCCCTCAAGATCAACATCATGAAGTAGGCCTTCCCTCAAGATGATGATTCTGGGGAATTGAAGAAGGACTGAGCATTACATTCCATCACACCCCTTTAATGGGAATGTCCTTTCTCTATATCAAACCAAGAGCTAGTCGGTGTTTCTCGAATAGCTCTTTACCGAGTGGTTTGGTAAAGATGTCTGCAACATTTTCTTTGCTATCACAATGCTGCAGTGTGATGTCACCAAGTAACACTCTTTCTCTGATGAAGTGCTCTCTGACATCAATGTGCTTTGTCCTGGAGTGATATACTCGATTTTTGGCCAATGCTTGAGCCGATTGATTATCACAGTATATTGTTGTTGGCTTTGACTCATCAAAGTAATCTGTTTCTGACAATAGTCTTCTGAGCCATATAGCCTCACATGCACCTGTAGTGAGTGCTCTATATTCTGCTTCAGTCGAAGACAAAGAAACAGTTGGCTGTTTGTTTGACAACCATGATATAGCACCTTGACCAAGGAAAAATGCATATCCCTATGTCGATCTCCTGGTCTCATGATCTCCAGCATAGTCACTATCACAGTATCCATGCAACCGTGGATGACTTCCTCTGTATTCTATCCCAAATTGTCTTGTACCGCTGATGTATCTCAAGACTCTTTTGGCTGCATTCCAGTGAGACTGTTTTGGATTTGCCATAAACTGTGCTAGTGAGCTTACTGCTGGCCGTGTGATTGTCAGATATATAAGAGATCCAATGAGTTGCCTGTAGTATTTGTCATTGATTGTAGGCTTTTCTGAATCTTTAGTAAGTTTCAAACTCTGTTCCATGGGAGTGGCTGCAATCTTGCAATCTGCCATATGAAACTTCTTCAGGAGACTGTCAACATACTTGAGCTGACTCATGAATGTGCTATCTGAATCTCTCCAGAACTCAATTCCAAGACAATAGTGCATAAGTCCAAGATCTTTCATGTCGAACTCTGCAGATAAGTCTTGTTTTAGCTTTCTAATGAAGCTATCCTTGCTTCCTGTCACAATCAGATCATCTACGTACAAAAGTGCAATAGTAATATCTTCCCCTTGAACTTTGTAGTAGAGAGTATGATCTGCATTGGACTTCATGTATCCCAGATCAGCAAAATATTTGTCAATTCTGCTGTACCAACTTCTGGGTGCTTGCTTTAAGCCGTAGAGACTTTTCTTGAGATGGCAAACCTGGTTCTCCTTTCCTGGTTCAACATAACCGGCTGGTTGTTGCATGTAGACTTCTTCGTCTAGATAACCATTGAGAAATGCATTCTTGACATCGAGCTGATACACATTCCATTTACTGAGTGTCGCTAGTGATATCAAGAACCGTATGGAATCCATCTTTGCTACTGGATCATAAGTCTCATCATAATCTTGACCATATTGTTGTGCAAATCCTTTTGCAACTAATCTGGCTTTATATCTCTGAATACTGCCATCTAGATTGTACTTCACTTTGTATACCCATTTGTTGGCTATGGCCTTCTTTCCTGGTGGAAGGTCGCATAATTCCCAAGTGTTATTTTTATACAAAGCATCCATTTCTTCATTCATAGCAGTTTGCCATTCTGGCTTATCTACTGCGTCTTCGAAGTACACTGGCTCTTCTGTAGCCATGATGGTAGTCATAAGAGCATAGTTGGTAGTTTCCACCTAAATTGCTTTGCCTTTCTGAGCATATGTCAATCTTGCTGGTGGTCTGCTTTCGCTAGTAGACCGTCTGAGCTGCTGTGGCACTGATTGGGGTGTTGCTGGCAATTCTTGCTCTTGTTCGTCAACCTGTGCTGTAGATGACTGTGAAGTCGATGCTTCTATCTCCTGTGTAGGTGAGGTTTTCCATTCTGATTCCTCATCGAAGATTACATCTCTGGAGATAATGACTTTGCGGTTGATGGGATCATACAATTTGTATGCTTTACTTTCTTCACTGTAGCCAACCATGATGCATTTGCGTGACTTCGCATCCAATTTCTTGCGATGATCATCATGTATGTGGGCATATGCTATGCAACCAAATATGCAGAGATGCCCAATGCGTGGCTTGTGTCTAGTGAATGCTTCATAAGGAGTCATACCTTGTATCGGTTTGGTAGGAAGCCGATTAAGCAAGTAGTTAGCTGTAGCTATTGCTTCTGCCCAATACTGATTCGGAAGATGCTTTTCACTAAGCATTGCTCTAGCACTGTCTGCTAAAGTCCCATTCTTCCTTTCAGCTATTGCATTTTGCTGAGGAGTATCTGCACATGTGAATTGTCTTCGAATACCGTGAGTTTTGCAAAAGTTGATGAAGGCTGAAGACATGTATTCACCTCCTCTGTCTGATCTCATGACCTTGATCTTTCTGCCTGTTTGGTTTTCTACCATGGCTTTGAATTCTTGAAATCTGGCAAACACTTCAGATTTCTCTTTCAGAAAGTAGACCCAACAATATCTGCTGTAGTCGTCGATGAAGGTCAAGTAATAAAGTGAACCATTGATGCTGCGGGTCTGGGCATAACCCCATACATCTGTATGAATCAAATCAAGAATACCTCGTGCACGAGAGGTACTTCTGACAAAGTTGGTTCGCTTTTGTTTGCCGAAGCAGCATGCTTCACAAACCTTTCCAAGAAATTGTAGCTTCGGAATCCCAATTGCCATATTTTGATTCCGGAGATCCAACAAGTACTTGAAGTTGACATGACCATATCTCTTGTGCCATTTTGCAGATAGTGGCATCTGTTGCATTTGAGCTGACATGGCATACTTATCTAGTACTGTAGCTAGCATCCTGTATAAGCGTCCTTCCTTGACACCTTTTGCTACTAGCTGACCTCTTTTGGATTTGTCTCTGATAGTGCATTCATCACCATTGAAGATGACTTTGTAGTTGTGTTCCGTCATTTGACCTACTGACAAAAGGTTCTTGCTGAGCTTCAGAACATAGAGCACATCTTTGACTAATCCTTTTGTACTAGTGAAATTGTTCATAGGGATAACACCTGTCCCTTAAACCGGATTCGGTGTATTGTCTACTGTGTAGATGACATTCTTTTGACCTTCTAATGGCTTCATTTCTGTGAACCATTCCTGATGATTTGTCATATGAGATGATGCACCGCTGTCGATGTACCAAGGATCCTATTCCACTTGGTCGACTTGATAAGTGAAATCCTCTTTGGGATTGAAATCAGTGTCTAGGTGCATTGTATCAGTCTGATGCAATTCCTCACTTGCAAGAAACATATTTCCATGTTCATTTGCAAAATGACTGTGACTAGAATGTCCACCACGATGATTTCCTCTTCCTCAGGAATTCCCTCGATTATTGCTCGATTATTGCTGGATTGACCGCCTTGGTCATACTGCTTCTTGCGGCAATCTCTTTCATAGTGTCCAAACTTGTGACAATAGTTGCATTGAATGTTTGACACATTGGTGGATGCATTCCCTCGTCCTTGGAATCTTCCTCGGTTGGAATGATTTCCTCTTTGCTGATTTTGATGTTGCTGAGGATGCTGCTGATGCTGATGCTGATTCTGACTTTGATTTTGTTGATGATGATGACCACTTTTCTGATATGATCTACCTCTGTTTCTGCCTTTGCCTCTGCTTCTGTCTGAAGCTGTGAATGCCTGATCATTAGAATGACCTTTACGTGCTTGAATGGCCTGAGTCCTGAGTTCTTCACCAAGTAGAACTGACTGAAGTTCTTCCAGTGTTGGAATTTGCCATTGTGGATGGCAATACTCTGGACTAGATTCTCATATCCTTCTTCTAGTCCATTCAGGATTACTTGAACCATTTCTGCAGGATTCATAGTCTCTCTTACTGCTGCAAGTTGATTGTTGTAGTCTTTGATGCGGAGTACATAAGCATGACCGGTTTCATCGCTGTTGCGGAAACTCTGGTTGATCTGGTTTCTCAGGGTGAGAATCCTGGATGTGTTCTTGGACTCGTAGAGAGCTGCGAACATATCCCATGCTTCTTTTGATGTCTTGACTGTGTTGAGCTGTCCTAGCATGACATCTTGCACATTCTGCTTGATCAGGTGATAGGCATACTTTTCTTTCTTATCCCATTCTGCTTGAGCTCGGGCAATGGCAGGATCTGCTACTGGTGCGGAAACTGTTTGTGTAGATGTAGATCCCGATGTAGATCCCGTTGCTGGTGCTGTGACAACAGATGGAGTAGAGCTACTGGTGGCTGGATCGGCCAATGGTCTAGGTATGGATCCATCGACATACTCCCATTTGTCCTGAAGCACAAGAATGGTCTCCATTTGGTATTTCCATGTACCGTAATTGGAGTTGTCTAACTTAGCAGATGCCTCCAGATTGAGGTTGCTAGTCGACATGGTGCAAACAATGTACTCAAAAAGTGTCCTGAAAACTCTGTATGAATCAACTGCAAATACCTGAAGATGCCAAGTGAAATCTCTGTACCATCGGTGAAGATAGAACTGTAGTAAATAAGATCTGACCTGTGTTACAAGGCTTGTGGCAATGATGCCGGGAATAGCCAAGAGGTTTTACAAGGCTGAAAAATGATGTGCACGATGCCGTGAGATAGCCAAATAGGCTTTACAATGGTGGCATGTGTGTGTGAAATCAAGTGCTATCTGCCCACTAAATCAATCTGCAATGCCTCTGAACTCTGAAGTCTGCTCAGTGAACTGATGAACGTAAGGTTTCAGGTAATGTAATGATGTGAAATCGGATGTGAGTGTATGGACTGACTCCGAGTAGGTACTAGTCGGGAATTTCGGGCATGGCTTAGATTGGCAACTTGGGGAATTCAAAGCGTCCCCTCTATGGCGATCTAGTCTACTCTGATCTAGATCTAAACCAACAGTCGATCGATGAAAGAGCAGCAAATAATTCCTTTTCCTTTGTTCTTTTTAAGTGCTGGGTCAGATGCATCGATGTAGAGGCAAATGTGTGTGAAGGAAGTGGTTTTGTCGGCGAGGCTCAAATGTGAGTGTAACTTGCACCGAAATGTGCGCGTGATGTAACGAGCGCGTAGAGCACAAAAAATCGAGCGACTTTCCTTTTTGGAGCACCCTCAAATTCTTCCTGGATCAAGAGATATGACTTGATCTAGGTGGAGGGGCAAAAGGAGTGCAAATGGTGCTCAATGATGATGTGTCACTGTGAGTCACATGCAGTGATGATGTGGCACTGTGCTTAGCAAGAGGTGTGACAGTGAAGCTCTGTGCTGAGGTGGCAGGAGTGTGCACATGCAGTGTGTGCACAGTGTGCCTGGCAAGGGACTGTGCCTGCAGAGGGTCAGTGCTGACTGGACTGCTGAGGTGGCAGTGCTGAGGTGGCACAGATGATGTCAGCAGGATGATGTGGCACTGATGACATGGCTTGATGATGTGGCCTGATGATGTGGCAGTGCTGATGTGGTAGATGACATGGTAGTGCTGATGTGGCAGTGCTGACGTGGCACTGATGACGTGGTAGCTAACGTGGCAGTGATGATGTGGCAGTGTGGATAAGGGTGCCACGTGGCTGATCCTTGACCACACCTGTGTGTGTGGTGACCCTGGGTGGATAAGGTTGGGGATAAGGCCACGTGTCTCTTTCTGGGAAGCCGGAATCTACTAGTATTCTGACGGAATCTTCGGGATTCCGTCGTCTTCTTCGTCGATGACAAGGAATTGGAGAGGCTTGGAAACGATGCCTTGGAGCCCGTTGGCAGAGGAGTGCTAGCACAGGGACTGTTGTCGCTCGTAGTCGCTCGTCGTTGATGGAGCTTAGGAGCCACTGGTGCCGCGTTGAGAGAGCTGTCGTATGTAGAGGGGAGGACTTTCCTAGCCTGCTGGCCGTGGTCCCGTCGATGGCAGAGCGTCGTTCGGGTCCTCAGGCTGAACCTGCACAAACCATGCGGCCTCAAGGGAATCTCTACAAGCATGAGGTGGGATCTCTGGATCGTAACGGTGGATCACGTTCCGTGGCTGGTCGGCGGGTCTCGGCTATGGAGCTTGGAGGCGGATGCGTACTATCGTAGAGGCTCACGAGGTAGCAGATCTGTTTGGTGGCGATGCAAGGGAAAAAAAAACTCTGTGACGCTGTGGTTAATTTGCCGCTGTTGTCTAGTTGACGCTTGGCGAGCGCGCCGTTTTGGCGAAGCTTTTGTCCTCAAATCTGCTGCTGCACCCGTCTGCGTAATGGCTATGGCCTTCGCAGCTCTCCTTCGAACCCAGTCCAGCAGCGCACGCCGTGCCACCGCAGCTGCATGGAGCGCTCTCCAGCCAGCTGCTCGTCATTCGTTGGCTTTGGCGAACAAGGTGGCTTCACGATGGCCTTGAGAGCTCTGCGCCTGCTGGCTATGGTGGCTTGGCGACGGCGATGAGAGCTCTTCTTCTACCGCCTCTGCTGGCTTGGCGGTGACAATGAAAGCTCTGCTTCTGCTGGCTCTGCTGGCTTGGCGATGGCAATGAGAGCTCTGCTTCTGGTGGCTTGGCGATGGAGCTAAGAGCTCTTTGGAGCTCGATTTTCTACCTTCATACGGTGCTCTCAGTCTCGATGCCTCAATCGACAAGCCTCTTGCTGCTTTGCATGGGTCGCTGGAGCTGAGTTGAAAGGCTTCTCTCCCTCTCTCTTTCACTCAAGCAAGAAACACTCAAAGGAGATGAACGGACGGAAATTCCTCTCATAGAATGGATGAAGATCTCTCACCGGAAGTGGACTCTCACGGAGAACACTCAAGAGAACTCTCAATCTCACAATCTCTCTCACACTCTCAAGAAACTCAATGTCTCAGCGGAAGACAAGGGAGCTCTGATACCATGACAAAATATGAAGAGGGGAGAGGAGAAGAGTGGAGATGAGGAGAGAGGGCACAGCTAGAGAGCACACCACAAAATGACTAACTGTACACTAGAATTAGTTGAAAAAATAGAATATATACAAACCCTTTTAGGGTTAGGGTTAGGGGATCTAACCCTTTCCTTTATAGCACTCTATAAGGTTAGTGCTATGCACATATGATCACGTGATGGTGCTATGCACACATGATCACATGATGTTGAGCGTGAACTCTCAACAAGGGTATGCGAGAGGCTGTCAAGGCGGGGCATCTTATGAACCCCCAACCATCCATGTGCCACCAACTTTCATCAACTATGTGGCTCCATAGGCTCCACCCTATTTCTCATTGCATGAAACCACCATTCCCATGCCCCATGACCCACCCCCTCCTGGAGTATGGTTGTTTCCATCCGTACATGTTGCTCCAATGAATGGAGGCCTTAACACATCCGTTCCCATGCTGATACTAGCAACTACATGGATTCCATGACTAAGGCGAGCTTAAGGCCACCCCTACATCCCGTTAGATCCACAACGGCATCGCCTCCGCCAGCTACCCAAATAGCGTTAACTAATGAGGCAATGCACATCCTGGTGAATTCCCTAAGAAGGGGGGCCACACCACCTCCACGTGCCCTAGTGTTTTCCATAGGGAACTCGAATCCCTCAAGGAGCCGACCCATAGCCATCTCCAAGTTAATGACCCAATTCCTTAGGGAAGGAAACCTGATCTCCCATACGGAGCCATTTGAAGCCTTCGGAGCTCCCAGGAATCTAGAAATGGCTAATGTGTTTGGTCTCAATGTGTGGTATGTTGACTCAGGTGCGTCAAACCACATGACAGGTCATGCAGAATAGATGCAGGATGCAAGAAAAATGAAAAGACTAGGATTTGTGGAGACTGGTGATGATACTGCACATCCTATCATGCAGATTGGTGAAATTTCTTTGTCTATGCAGGATAGAAAAAAGAAATACCTATCTGATGTATTTCTTTGTCTGAATATCACCAAGAACCTGGTTTCTATTGGTCAAATGGTTGACGAAGGCTTGCAAATCAGATTTAATCCTCATGAATGCTTTGTTGAGGATATGAAAAATAAAGGTCACTTGATAGCAAAATGGAAGAAGAAGGGCAGGATGTTTACATTGGATGCGAACATGCTTGAATTGAGTGCAACAATGTTTGCACATGGGACCGGTGTAGTTGTAGATATTGATATCTAGCATAAACTCATTGGTCATGTTAATGTAAAATGACTTAATAAGTTCAAAATATTGTTGTAGGATTGCCTAAGTTCAAGGTTGCAAAAATGCATAAGGTATGTGAAGCCTGTTAATTTGGAAAACAAGCAAGGAAACCATTTCCTAGACATGTTCAAGAGAGTAAGAGGCCATTGGAATTAATCCACTCTGCTGTGTCGACTACTAAAGCTGCATCTATTGGAGGCTATCATTATTTTGTCACTTTTATTGATGACTACAATAGAAAAGTTTAGGTGTATTTTATGAAAAAGAAAAGTGAAGTGTTTGGGCATTTCAAAGCTTTTAAAGCTATAGTTGAGAAAGAAACAGGCCTACAAATAAAATGCATAAGGTCAGATGGAGGGGGAGAGTACCTCTTAAATGAGTTTGCAAGGTTCCTGCAGGAGCATGGCATAAAGCAACAATATTCATGCAGTCATACCCCACAGCAAAATGGACTTGCAGAAAGGAAAAACAGGCATATAGGAGAGGTATCTCATGCCATGCTCAATGAAAAAGACCTATGAGATTATTATTGGGCTGAAGCAGTTGCTACAGCAATCTACATAATGAACAGGACTCCCACTGTAGCAATACATGGCATGACGCCAGAGGAGAAGTATACTGGTAGGAAATAAGATATTTCTCATTTGAAAGTTTTTGGTTGCATTGCCTATGTTCATGTGCCAGATGAGTTGAGATCCACATTGGATCCAAAAGCTGAGAAGTGCATTTTTATTGGTTATTCTTTTGTAGTTGAAAGGGTATAGATGCTATAACCCTTCTACTCGTAAGTTTACAGTAAGCAAAGATGTTTTTTATAAGATGAGCAGCTGGTATAAACCAGTACATGTGATTGATGATGTAGATGCACAAAATGGTAATGCTGCACAGAATTCATAGCAGCAATCACAAAATATTAGTGGATCTGTAGTGTCCTCTAGTAGTGGTTCACATACTTTCCCTTGGACAAACAGATTGAGATCAAGAGAACGTCCTCAAAGTAATGCAGATAGTGGTATGCAAGTATCACGAAAAGAAAAAGAGAAAGTAGACCAGCCCATGGTTGATGTGAATGCAAGTCACTCTTATGTGGATGGTGAATCCAATGGCACAAAACAGAGCCTTGATGATGAGTTGGATATTCCTTCTACTGTTACACCTGGAGTAACGAAGACAAGGGATGTTTTGAGAGCACCTGGTAGTGAGCCTATTTTGTACAGGTCTACATGAGATAGGTATCCTATGGATAGGCTGAAATATGATGGATTTACAGCCATTCACTATGCCTATATGGTCAAAGTGATACATGAACCAGAACCCACTTCTTTGAGCAAGCCATGGGAAAAGAAAAATGGGAGAAAGCCATGGACGCAAATGCTACATGGGAATTGGTGCCTTTGCCTAAAGATAAGAATGCAATTGGCCGCAAGTGGGTTTATAAGGCGAAGCACAATGCAAATGGTTCTGTGAACAGATACAAGGCAAGATTAGTTGTCAAGGGGTATGCACAGACATATGGCATTGATTATTAAGAAAAATTCAGTCCCGTTGTAAGGATGGAAACCGTAAGAGCAGTCATTGCTATGGCTACATCAAAGGGATGGCCTTTACATCAGATGGATGTAAAGAATGCTTTCTTGCATATGGTGATTTGCAAGAAGAGGTCTATATGGAGTAGCCACCAGGTTATGTTCATGCTGTTCATCTTGAGTTTGTTTGTAGGTTGAAGAAAGCCTTGTATGGCTTGAAGCAAGCACCCAGAGCATGGTTTGACAAGATAGGATAGTATCTTTTCACTATTGGCTTTCAGATTTCCAAGGCAGATTTCTCACTTCATGTGAGAAAAACAGAGAAAGGCATTATACTGCTTGTCATTTATGTTGATGATTTAATCATCACAGGTGATAGTGATGAAGATATCCTTCATATGAAAATGCTATTGAAGTAGAAGTTTGAGATGAAGGATTTGGGAGAGCTGCATTATTTCTTGGGCACTAAGGTGATTAGATCCACAAGTGGGATATGGCTCTTGCAGAGGCAATATAGATCGGACATGCTGTCCAAATATGGGATGACACACTGTAAGCCTATTTTAGTTCCTTTGGAGTAGAATGTGAAGTTGAGCACAGATGAAGGTGGAAGACCCTACTATGTACAAACGCATAGTAGGAAGTTTGATTTATATGACTATTACCAGGCCAAATTTGAGCTATGTTGTTGGGCTGGTAAGTCAGTTTATGCAGGCTCCAAGGAAACCACATTTGGATGCAGCTAGATGCATACTGAGATATGTGAAGTCCACATTGCAGTATAAACTATTTTATGAGACTGGGGTTTAGATACAGTTGCATGGATACACTGATGCCGATTGGGCGGGTAGTATTTCTGATAGACGACCTACCAGTGGATATGTGTTCTCTTTTGGAAATAGCCTACAGTTTCCTTGTCGAGCACAGAGGCTAAGTACAGGGGTGCAGTAATGGCTGCATGTGAGGCAGCTTGGTTGCATAAGCTACCTTATGATATGCATCAGTCTACAGATGGGCCAGTTGTCATTTATTATGACAACATGAGTAGTATACACTTGGCAAATAACCCAGTCTATCAAATTTAGGTAATATCTGGATTGAGGTATTAACTAATATTAAATATATTAATACTTATATTAACTAATAACATAACCTATTAATCCTACTAACCCAACTAGCACTACTTGACCTATCCTACTAATACCTCTATTATTAATCCAAAATATGACTTACTAATCCTAACTAATCATATTACTAATGCTAACTAAATGTACTAACAACTATGACTAATCCTACTAACGTATCTCATGGCTATTACTAATATCAAGTACCCTATTCATAAGTATTAACCTTAGGGCTAGGTAATACCTTAGAAGGGCTCCTACATGGAATGTACATGGCATGGTTACGTAACCAGATTGCCTAATTTAGATGATGTTGACATGCAAAATACCTCTGCCATAGGTGGCAATTGTATAAGTGACGTGCCGATGTGGGTGCATGAGAATGGGAGAGTTATTACCATCATACATGCTGCATGGTTTCATCCTCCATCATCCACCACCCCGTTCATGTGTTTGTTTAATTTGGCATACAATATGGAAAATGAAGGTACTAGGGCTTTCCCTTCATAAGGTCTCACTTTTGGGGAAAGGGGATTTTCTAAGACTTCACGTTTAGATGTGAAGCCCTTTTCCTTTACCTACCCCTAGCATTTAATGCCTACCTTGTGACCATTCCTCCTTGTGGGTGCATGAGAATGGAAGAGTTATTACCATCATACATGCTACATGGTTCCATGCTCCATCATCGAATGGACATCGCATCATTCGAGGTGTGTGAGTTTAATCCGACATACAATATGAAAAATGAAGGTAGGGTTTTCACTTCATAAGGTCACTTTTCCGGGGAGAGGGCCTTTGCTAAGCCTTTAAGTTTAGATGTGAAGCCCTTTTCCTTTACCTACCCCTGGCATTTAATTTCTACCTTGTGACCACTCCTACTCTATCACCCCTTCCTGTTTTCCTCCACTCCAATATACCCACCCTCTTCCTCCCCTCCTCTTTCTCCTCCTTCCACATATCCCACCCTCTTCTCCCTCCCCTCCTACTCTCTCCTCCCCCATATCCCCCTCTGCTCCTACTCCCTCTTCTCGGGTGAAAGCATGCTACAGTGTATGTACTATTGGCAAGAATGTGGTAGTACTAAGTAGTGTGCAATATGGAGAGATTTCTCAAATCAATGTGTAGTAATATATTTATTGATTACAGATTCTCATGCACAAGATATTCTCCTATAAGCATTCTCATGCTCATACACACATTTTCATGCACTGTGTCTCCTCTTAGGTGTTTCACTTTCGAACCTGCACTCTATCACTTCCACTTTTGAACTTCTGAACTTTTGATTTCCAGCTTCCACTTTCAAACTTTTGAACTCTGATTTCCACCTCGAATTTTCTGGCAGGACATTGACATGGGTCTACTCAATAGAGTAATATAATATTGTACATGTTGAACATTTGAAGTCAGTTATTTAGTACGAACTTAGTATTGTTTATGTATTTAGGATTTAGAACTATTTGGCATTTAGCAATGTTTAACATTTTGCACTATCTAGACTTTAGTACTATTTAGCACTACTTAGCATTTAGTAGTATTCAGCACTATTTAGCATTCAGTAGTACTATTTAGCACTATCTAGCACTGCTAGTGCTATGTGTTTCAGCACTATTTAGCATTTAACAGTATTTGGCATTTAGTAGTATTTTGGGTACTATTCAGCACTATTTAGCATTAAGTACTATTTAGCATTTAGGATTGTTCAGCATTTAGTAATATTAGCACTACCTAGCATTTAGTACTATTTAGCATTTAGTACTAAAAGCATAAGCATTTAGTACTATTTGGCACTATCTAACACTGCTAGTACAGTTGTGTTTCAACATGATCTAGCACTGCTAGTACTATGTATTTAGTACTAAAAGAATAGCTAAAAAGTTTAAATACTACTAAGCATTTAGTACTATTTAGCATTATCTAGCACTGCTACTAGTACTGTGTGTTTTAACACTATTTAACATTCAATACTATTTGGCATTTAGTAGTATTTGGCATGTAGTACTATTCAACACTATTTAGCATTTAGTACTATTTAGCATTTAGGACTGTTCAACATTTAGTAATATTAGCACCACCTAGCATGTAGTACTATATATCAAAGTTCTTCGTAGGGAAGCCAATCCTCTTCAACAATTTCAAATTCGTGGGCTCAAAGATTAAGCCACAACCTCTGCACTCACTAAACACTGCCGGCTGGGTTTTCTTCCCGATAAGTAGTTCTTGGGACAACGTTTGATTATCTGCTCAAAAATATTCTGCCTCAAAAAAAGTTAATCTTTGATTTGAATGGAATATTGTTAAAGAGGTGGTGGCGGACTGCTCCTAAAATGTCCCAAGGTGGTGATGTTTATAAATTAGGCAACCATGTCATCTCTTTGCACCCATAGTTGATCAATTTCATGAAATCTTTGTGGGAGCATTTTGAGATGGCTACATGGAGTAGTATGACAAGGAGAAATGTCAGTTCCATAGTGTCTTTGATAGAAAGCAAATTGGGATGTGTTCAAGTTCCTATTCAACTTTGCACAAGAGGATTGTTGTACAAGGGAAGAATTTTGCCACCCAACATGACTGGATGAGATGTGTCTGCTTAAGCCATTTAGTGCATTGGTTGCACATGACATTGACTATGATCCCATGAACACACTCTTGGTTGACGACACTCCTTTGAAAGCAGCATTAAATCCACCCGATTCCTACATAACTCCTTTCGCCTATGAAAGAGATCCTAATGAGATGATGAACTATCACATCAGTTGCTCCCATACTTATTGGATTTAGCAAATGCCATAGAAAGTGTTCCTACCTTTACAATGAAATACCCTTATGAAGGCCATGTGATTGAGTGCATTGCAACTGCTCGTGGTGAGCATCTAGCCAAATTATTCATTGCAATCTTTTCTAAGATTATGATGACATGGGGTGTGTTGATGATGTCATTTCATTGTTGACTAAAGATCCAAAGCCCATAGATTAGTTTATCATCCAACAAAGAATAGCAAACCTTCCACATGAGATGTGCCAACAAATTCTTAGGCATAATCCTTATGTAAACCAATACCACCATACACTAGGCCTTGCAGGCCAGATTGTAAAGGACTTGTACATTGATGAATATAAATGTTGTTACTTTCTAAATATAGACTTGTACTGGTTACTTCATAATACAGACTTTGCTGGTTACTTTGCTGATAAAATTAGTGGTGAGTTGATAAATGTATTGGTGCTCTTACATGGTATTGGTGCTATTAAATGGTATTGGTGTTTGCTGATAAAAGTACTAGGTGAGCCATTGTTTTAACCAGTGCATAAATAGCCAATGTCGATGCAATAAAATATATGGTCCTTTTTTATATGTTATCGTTTATGTTTTTTTTTGCTCAACCATACAGTACCAAAATTGATTTTGGATAAAATAATACTAATTCTTAGTCATGTCTAAGCTAAGGAATCATGTGTCATGTCTATTATGGTGCTCATATAGTTGGTTGTTTTTTACTGGCATTACAGATCCATCAATGTGTAATAGAGCTGTGTAATAGAGCTATATAGTCTTCTGCTCTAAAGTTACAGGATGGAATTGCAAAAAGGGCTGATAACATCTTTAGAGACCTTATAGATGCAGGGTATGGCCAAGAAGAAATAGCAACTTCAGATGTCCGAGACGACAGTCCCTCGGGTCGGCTACTAACAAGGATGCTGAGGAAGAAGGGCTGAACGCTCGTATGTTCTAGGGTCATTCCTTCCTAGAACATAGTATATTGGGGTGTGTGGAGTGTAGCGCCATAGAGCTACTGTATGTATCCAAGCCTGACCAGGTTGTATATTGGGGTGTGTGGAGTGTAGCACAAAGCTATTGTATCCAAGCCGTTTGGGCTCCGTAATATCATATGACTGATTCTATATGTCTCATTATGATTTTATATGGCGCCTTCTGATTTTGTATGGCTTATTCTGAATAATAAGTGCAATATATTAAAAAGAGGAACATTACACAAATATGATATGACAGTAGTACAATGGTTCTCTCTCTCTCTCTCTCTCTCTCTCTCTCTCTCTCTCTCTCTCAATCGATAGCAGATGTGCTACTTAAGATAGTACTACATAGTATCACATAATACTAACCAAATAGTACTAAGTAGTATGATATGATAGTAGTACAATTGTTCTCTCTCTCTCTCTCTCTCTCTCTCTCTCAATCTCTCTCTCTCTCAATTAACAGCAGTAGATGAGTTACTTAAGATAGTAGTACATAGTACTAAATAGTACTTAACAAATAGTAATAAGTAGTATGATATGACAGTAGAACAAACTTGATATGAACTACAAAAATTACTACAATAGTACACAATCACTAAAAAATAGGGCTAATAGTATGATATGACAGCAGTACCTAAACAGTAATAATATAATAGTACACAATTGAAAATAATAGTACTAAACACTATTAAAGCTCCTCATTGCAGAGCATCTCCAAGAGAAACAAGATGTCTTTGTATTACAAAAAGTAACCCCCAAAGGGGCAGCTAAAAATACAAAACGTGCATAAAACTATGTAAGAGCCATTGCAAAAATACATGCTCAGCAACAGTTCTTATAGAGAAATGTTTGCCAAGATTTGTTCCTACACCTCTTGGGGTACACGAAACACTGTTCTCTGGCCTTTAACCTTGTGCTTTGCTTGCAACATTTGGAACTTTATTGCCAACACCGTATCAGCATGCACTATAGCAGGAGGTGCATCTTTTAGTAATGCATAACTGCTTTTGCATTTTGGGATTTTTGCATAAAAGATCCCAGAAACCACTTGATCCCCAATGTTGAAGACATTACCCCAGCCATTCGTCTCTTGTTCTATGAAGACTATTTTTTATTTTGAGCACAACACCACATAATAATCCTCATTATCTTTGTTTTTTGTGGAACATAGTACTGCAAAATGGTCACCCATCTGAAGCATGTCAGCCAAATGGTCTCTATCCATCGCATATGTTATGGATTCCTTCTCCATGTTTGCTACAGTCTGTCCATTGATGGGCTCTAGCCTGTTCAAGGTCCATGGACTTGCATGAGATAAATTGGTGCACTTATCCCACGTTTAATCCATGCAAAATGAACAAAAGCATGGCAAATGTCTAAACAAGGCTTATGTGGGATCTTTGTTACTAAAACCCAAGATGCAGTGTGTTGAACGACTTCCTTTGATGGTCTGGCAGTTCCATGCTTTAGACCTGTCAACATCACCAACCTTTACTTCTACAAAGAGCCTTTGTTTAGAATCATCTCCCATCTTCCATGCCAACCATTCCACAACATCGTGTGCATTTTGTAGCTTTGCACCCTTTACATCCAATTGCTCACTGGTTAGTGCATGCTTTATGACTATACCATCCCAATCATGTTCTCCCTTGCCATGACCGCTTTCGTACAGTGTTAAATGTTAGCTTTAACATTTGAACAATACTAATATTATCCTTGACAGTACTAAATAGTTGTAAAGAGTACCAAATAATAGTATGTAACTTTGGCTTCGTTGAAAGAAGGAAGATGCACCTCTGTGAGCTCCAAGAAATGGGTGGGATGTATTGCATGCTTTTTTGGGCCAAGCCTATGCCTGCAAACATCCTTCTTGTTTAGGGAAACCCTGGTGTTGTCTTTCCAGAACTAGACAACACATTGAACAACCTCACAACTTAAGGAATCATGTCTATGCTTTCGACCTCCATCTACCCATTTGAAGGAAGCTTGTTTTATGTCCACGCAATGTTTCTTCAGATTTCGTGCTTGAATTCCAAGGGCTTTAGCTACTTTGCTATCACTATATTTTTTAAATGCTTAAGTGTTAGCAATCATGTGGAGAGCTACTCTCTTCGTAGCTAACTTATCAACACTTTCTACTCTTTTCTATAAGACTCAATGATGTCTTTAGATTATCCACTATTGCCATTGATATGAATTGGCTTTGCAAATTTGTCTCATCAACAATCTCTTGCATATCTTGATGTTTTATAACCTTAGACAAAATGTCAGCCTTCGTTCTCAAGTCCAAGTCCTTTATGGTATGCTTGAAATGTCGCACAACTGTTAATGTCAAGTGTCTCATGTTACTTTCGGAGCAATGTTGTGGCAGTGCATTGAGTGAGTTCCCTTCATGGTGTGGCACTTCTAGTGTGGAATTCTCCATCCTATGCACAACCATATTTCAATGGTAAATCATAAATTAATGAATGACACAAGAAGACAATACATCAAAACATGCATGCTCAATCTTACTGTACGAGAAAGTCATCCTGAGAGAGAGAGAGAGAGAGAAAGAGAGAGAGCTCTAGAGAGAGAGAGAGAGAGAGAGAGAGAGAGAGCTATAGAATCACTCAAACATAATTGGTTTTGTGCCAGAGAGAATATACGGTCCAAAGTGCAAGGGCTTCAATGAGAGACAAGGGGAGAGCCAGTTTGCACAGAGAATGGAGAGAGCCAGAGAGAGAGAGAGAGAGCAATGGACCTCTGGGAGAGAGAGAGCAATGGACCTCTAGTGAAGATGAGCAGAGATAATTATAGGGACAGGACTCCACGATAGAGAAGAGAGTCGAGTGTCGATGGTTTCAAACATGTGCGAGTGATTCCACAAGAGAGAAGAGAGTTAATTGAGAGTAGATTGCAGATCGTAGATTCCTTGATGTGCGGGGAAATCATCCTCAATTGAGAGTGGATTGCAGATTGTAGATCATGGTTTCCTCGATATGTGGAAATCTAATCCAACTATCAATGCCTTTTAGTACACAATTTAGTACTATATCTATGCTAGAACCTTTGCCAAAAAGAGTACTTTTTTACACACTGTAGCATGCTTTCACAGATCCCCTTTTGTCATTCTTCTTCCCCTTCCCCTCCTATACTCTCTCCTCTCTTTTTCTCATCCCCCCTTTTCCCCCATTCTTTATATTTTCGTCCCTTCTCTCATTTTTCTACCCCTATTTTTCTTTCTCCCTTCCACCATGGATGGAGGAGTACCCCTTTCAGATCTCATAGAGCCCTCAATCGATTAGGTATCTAGTATTGGTGATAGATGTCCCATTTTTCTTCCATATTTTTAGTGACCTAGAGCCCATGTTGGTTTCCTTATATACTTTAGGTAGCATAGCTGCCCGTGAAGGACTAGTTAGCTACCTAGAGCCTTGCTCTTATATCCAAGGGACTTTCATATGATGATGTGAGGAATTTTCCTAGGATTAAGGATGTTGTCTTAGACATGTTCTTTGACAACAATTGCAATAGAGAGCGAGGAAAGAACTCTTGATGATGTCTAGGTTCTCTCGCCCATTGGTAGCATCACATATCTATTGTTGAAATGTGGTACTTACCATGGAAGAATGCCTAATAGTCATTAAATCCTGTTATCTTTTTGCTTGCATTTGTTTGGATTATACTAGCATGCAACCTAGTGGTGGAGCTAGAAGTGTGGGAGGATGTTGGACTAGCCTACAGTTGTTTCACATGATGCTAGTGGGCTACACTTATGAGAGAGGAATCCATTTGTACCAGGCTCCTCTATATAGGTGCTAGGAACCCATAGACAATGGATGTCAGAGTAGTCAAGTTCCTTCACGATGTGTTGAGTGGTACTTCGAGATCCAAAACTCCCATCAACATGATATATATCTCTTTTCTTATTTCTTTTCCTTCTAGTTGCAAGTTGGGTTTGTAGTACTTATTTATCTTCAAAATCTCACGTAGGTGCCATCATTGACTCCTTTTAGTAGTGGAGATGGACGTTTTGATCATGCATTATCATCTTCATCTCCTATTAGCCCTAGAGAGGTATGTGCTTCTTTTTCTTGTTTGTAATAAGCTCGATTTAGATTTTAATTTTCAATGATGTGTGATCATATCTCATTTTAGTAAGTATTCAAATATTTTTAAATTTCTGTAGTACTTGTTTTAGATTTTATTAAATAGTATAGACTTAATTTTAGTATTTTCTTTAGTGTGTGTGTTGGTTGAGAACTTGTGTGACTTAGTAGATTAGTTTTGGCTAGTAGCTTAGTCATTAACATGGCTATGTAAGGAACTACATGGCCACATAATAATGTTAATCAATTAGGATTTCACAAAAGGACGTACATGGCCTTATAGAGAAGTAGTGCATGTGTCTTATAAGGAATTTGCATGATCTTGCACAATGGTACATGTCTTGTGTAAGGACTTACATGGCCTTATAAAGACATATTAGGACCTGTATGACTCTTTTAAGTCCATTAAGAATATTTAATTACTAGAGGATTGATGGCTATATAGATAAGGACCTATATGGCATTAGAAGGACTCTACAAAGCCCATACAAAATTACATATTTTTTGTAAGGACCTACATGGCCTCATAAGGATATGTAAGGAATAGACCTAAACCTATGAGGACTTGTAAGGTGTTAGGGGTTAGCTAGGCAACTATAACTAGCTCTAGTCCTACGTAGTACTCGTAGTAGGTGTTAGGTGTCATAGTCAGCGTACTAAAATAGTTATTCAGTTATTTGCATGTAACTTTTATGCTCGTACTTATGAGTCTCAGTAGTCTGACGAGATTCAAAGATTGATCAGATTGCAATGATGCTTTGTTTATTAGTTCTATACTAATATTTTTCTATGATCCGATAATGATGAATATAAGGAGACACTTTTTGATCTGTATCTACTATTTCCAATGCGCTATTGAATAATTATCTATTTTGACTTTTGTCTAATATAGTTTCGACTCTGTGCCTAAATACTTGATGGGAAATGTTTGTCTAAATTCTAATGTAGAAGTGCTCTGGGTATAACCACCTTAAACACATTTGGTAATCCAGCAGTTGGTTTGAGTCCAAAATAGTCTTTGAAATGGAAAGGATCAATGAAGGTTGATGCCGCATATTGGAAAGTGCTAGGAAGATGTGTGAAAGAAGCAGTAAGGCGATGAAGAGAGAGAGCAAGACAAAGCAGATGCAGGCTTGCATCCCACAAGGGAATGGGCAAGCGGCAGGAGCAAATTGAGTATTGATGAAGATTTTGATGAAATTGGCAAAGGAGAACGACAATGAAGGAAAGACGCAGCTGGGCACAAATAAACAATGAAGAGGTTGCTTCCATCCTAGAAGGGAATTGATGGAAGATGGGAGAGATCTGCAAGCAATTAGTGTGAAAGATAGTAGAGCAAAAGAAGATAAAAAAAGATCCGATCAAATTCTGACTATGGGTGATCATTGCCTTCATGGAGGATCGGGTAGCGAATGTCAAACACAAGAGAACAAGAGATTCCTACCATGCCTATTTTACCAGGGTGACAACTAGGTCTGAAGCCTCGAGTCCAACTGATCTCCAACAATAGCAGATGGAGAAAGCAGTGCAAATGTCGACTATGTGCCGAGTAGAGAAAAATCTTCTATGGATTCTACTCACACTTTGGAGTATTTAGAAGTGGAGGAAGAAACTGACCCTGGCTTCACCATTCGAAGCTTTCATTAGAACTATCTATGGATCTTATTTAGCAGCAGGAAAGAGTTTGTGTTGCAACTCAAAGAAGCTTTTGCAATCCATTGCCACCTCAACCAAGAAGGAGACAACCTGCTCTACCACCTGTCATCATGGCAAAGCCAAATCCACTAGTGAAAGCCACAAAGTTCAAAGGGGAAAAAGGACAAGACCCTGACAGTCATATAGGGCAGCAATTCGAGACCTGATGGATTACGAGGCTTAGCAGATGCAGTAAAGAAGGAGCAGTTTGCAGCCACAATGGAAGGGACATCAATGAGTTGGTTCATGTAGCATGGGCTACCAACTTTGCTACATATGATGATTTGAAGGGATCTTTCTTGGAAAGATTTTGGAAGGAAAAAGGCCCGGAGACAAAGGCTTCACAACATGAAGCAAAAAGACTTGTTAGTGGAGGATTATGCACAAAAATTTTGAAACTTGTATCAAAGGCTTGCAGCACCACAAAGGCCTTCAGAAGAATAGTTGGGAGACTTTTTTTGCAAAGGGCTCAACAAGGAGTTGCGAACCACAGTAGTAGCAGGCCGTGACCAACTTTCTAGAACAAATGATTTTAATAATCTAATTAAAAGATGCCCAAAGGGCAGAAAGAAGACCTGGTATTTCAAAGAGCAAAGAAAAGAAGATAAAGAAGAAAAAGAATAATGAGTCTAACTTAGAATCAGATGAAGAGGAGGATTCCAACTCAGAGGATGAGGACAATGATAGTTCAGAAGATGATAGTTCCGATGATTTGGATGAGGAAGGAGAAGGAAAAAAGAGGAAGAAAAAATAAAGAGACAAGAAGTATAAAGCAAAGTCTAAACTAAAACCAAGAAAAAAGAAGAAAGGAGACTCTAAACTTGAGAAGATAATCAAGGAACAACTGAAGAGTATGGGAGTAGAATCAAAGAAAGAGAGGATACCATATGGGTATTGTGGAAAAGATAATCATGATAAAGAAAATTGTTGGTATAATCCAAACTATAGGGGGAGGTTGCCTCCTCATATGAAGCCAATAGGGCAAGCTGCCTAGGTAGCGGTTGTTAATCAAGTGGGAGCACAAGCTAAGCCAAGAGATATAATAATACAGCACCTAGAAGACAACAGAATCATAACTAGAATACTCAACAACAAAGACAAAATAGTCAAGCATTCACTTATTGTGGGCTTGAGGATGGACATTGCCAAGGCCCTCAGCGTGAACTATGGTGTAAACATAGAAATGAAAGAGGCATTCCCATTGTGAATTTCACCCCTAGACTTAATGCAAACCCCACACCACAACCACCAGCAGGTGTGAATGTTGCCATTCTTGAGAAAATTGTGGAAGAATCCAAAGAGATCTTCCAGTAGGAGATTATAAGGACAATTACAAAGGTTCATAGCAAACATGATATTTAGTATCCTAAAGTTGAGTATGATTGTTTACAGTGTCATAAGGAAGCTGAGTTGTCCATGGTTTAGCCGAATACCGATGCTGTAGTGATCACAAGAGTGGGAGCTAAGGCTCAAATGCAAACAAAACATCCGTTGGCTTTTGATCCTAAACAATCGGTAGATTGGGAGGAATAGCAAGAAGTCAGCCTTGAAGGCTATATACAAAGAAATGAAGTGAAGAGAGATGTAAAAGAGGAGCTGAGTAAAGGAAACAATGATCCAACTCACTTCCAACCATCAATGGAGAACATCCAGAGTACAACCCGACAACAGTCATATGCAGGTCGAATGAAGGAGGATAATGATGCTGCTGAGAGTCATGCCATAATAGAAGAGATAAAGAAAACAAAGCAACAAGAAGTAAAGTCTCAGGAAGATTTTCCCAAAGTGACACAATAATGAAAGAGACTTTGACATACAACCAGATTGGACCGGACAGGAACCTAAAAACAGTCAGAAGCAATAAAGAGAAATCTAAAGCTAAGGAAGAAGAAAGTGAAGCACCTAAAAGGGAGTAGAGTTTGCTGATCAAAGATGAAGCACAAGAACCTAGAGTGAAGCCTAAAAGTAAAGGAGGACAAGAGGGGTTTTTCATAGAATTGTTGTAGTCAAAGATCCACATGACACTTGACCAATTGCTTAACCTAATACCTACTTTTAAAGAACAGCTGTGCCAGAATTTTCACAAGGAGCAACCCTCTATAGCTGAAGTGGGAGTAAGAATGGAAGATGAAGAATATGTGGAAACCTATACCTATGTGGTGGAGGATGTTGATTATAAAGCGCCTATAGTAGGTGTGGAGTACATCAGACAAATTATTCCAAAAGTACTTATTGATGGGGGATCTACTTAACATACTTTTAGAAGAGTTGTATAAGCACTTTTGTGAGAATATATTGGTTCCAACAACTTTTCAGGTCAAAATGGCTAATCAAAGGAGAATCCAACCATTGGGTATAGTGAGACGTCAGCAAATTCGTATATGGGGACTAACATTTACAATAAGTTTGGTGGTACTAAGAATGGAGGAAAAAGAAAGTTCTTACTATATGCTACTAGGGAGACCTTGGCTTCGTGCTGCAAGAACTAAGCAGGATTGGGGAGCTGAAAAGAATCCTATTAGGAAGGGAAAGAAAGAGTACAAGATAAGTCTATCCCTAAAGAGAACTCTTCCTAGGTATATGCAACCCATAGAGGTAGAGGGAGTTAATCTGGTGGTAGAGTTGGAAGAGGATGAAGAGGATTATTTTCTAAGAAGAAATCCTTTATAATTAGTACCATTTCTTGAAGTAGATGTGGTAGGCATTCTATAGAATTACACAAATGATAAGAAGACTAATTCTAACATAGTTCCGACTATGCAGTCCAATAAGCCAAAAAGCGGATGTGGCTAAAAAGAAGTCAAATGACTAATTCTAATGAAGAAACATTAGAGGGGGGTCTGAAAACTCATATTCAAGTAGTAAGCCAAGTAGAGAAATCCTTTGAAGAACATATGAGCAAGAGTGCTAGGGTGAAAGAAGATGAGTTGAAGACATGAATCTTGGTGACAAGGATGATCCAAAGATGGTTTGTGTCAGGACTAAATTGAAGGAACCTTTCAAAGGGAAATTGAGGGAGCTATTGCTGGAGTTCAAGGACATTTTTGCATGGCATTATACAAATATGAAGGGATTCATAGTTCCAAAAAAGAATGGCAAGCTAGGAATATGTGTGGATTATAGAAAGCTGAATGCAGCAACTATTACTGATCCATTCCCTTTACCTTTTTGTGATACCATGTTGGACGTTGTGGCAGGCCATGAGTTTGATAGATTTTTGGATGGATTCAGTGGTTACAATGAAATAAGGATGGCTTAGGAGGACAAAGACAAAACTGCATTTGTAACTGAATGGGGAGTATTTGCAAGCAATGTAGTGACTTTTGGTTTGAAGAATGCTCCACCAACTTTTCAAAAGGGGATACAAGAGGTGTTTGCAGAATACCTTACCTCCTTCATGAGAGTATTCTTGGATGACTTCACAGTATTTGGTAAGACATCATACCATTTAGATCATCTTAGATTATGTTTTAAGAAATGCCGGATGGCTCGATTGAGCTTAAATCCAAGCAAATGTGCTTTTGTTATGGAAAGAGGTGTGTTATTGGGGCACATTATATTTGAAGATGGAATGGCTATTGATCCAAGAAAGGTATCTATCATTCCAAAATCTTTGTTTCCAAAGAATGTAAAATCATTGTTTAGGTTTATTGGCCAAATCAATTGGCATAGCACTGTTTCTGAGGTATCTCTCACATGTGTGTATGCCCCTCACTAAATTGACAAGAGAGGGAGAAAAATGTGTATGGGGATTGGAGCAGCAAGCAAGCATTTGATATTTTAAAGAAGATGTTGGTAGTAGCCCCTATCCTACAACCTCTAGATTGGGAATTACCCTTTCATGTGTTTGTAGATGCTTCATATGTGGCAGTTGGAGCAATCTTGATGCAAAACAAGCATAAAAAGTGGTTCCAATGTGTGTACTATGCTAGCAGAGTATTGATAAAGCCTGAAAAGAATTATGCACTCGCTAAAAGAGAAGCTTTGGGAATGGTATATGCTTTACATAATATTCAGACATTACCTACTTGGTAATAAGTTTGTATTCCATGTTGACCACACCACGCTTTGATCTATTTGGTAATAACTAAACCACAACTAACTAGAAGAATGTTGTTGTTGTAAGAATTTGATTATCAAATAATTCATACACCAGGACGATGGTATGCAATTGCTGCTGATTACTTGAGTAGACTTATCACAAGAGAAGTTCCTATTAGAGTGCCAAATCAACTACTAGATGTGCAGACTTGTTCGCGATCCAAATGGATGATCCAAAAGATTGGTATGATCGGATGTTGTTTTTCTTTACTGATGGACTAATTCTTGATTCTTTGTCAAGGGATCAGAAAAAGAAAATGGTGCTACAAAGTAAGCCTTATTTGGTTATTGCTACTGTACTTTATAAGAGAGGCATTGATCAAGTGATTAGAAGATGTATGCTAGTTCATGAGCAGCATGAAGTGTTGACAGAAACACATGTTGGAAATGCTGGAGGGCATTTCTTAGGGGAGGTCATAGGCAGAAAGAGTATGCAAGCAGGCTTGTAGTGGCCAACAGTATTCAAAGATTCCCATCAACATGGAAAGGAGTGTTTAGCATGTTAGAGAGATGGGAAACATTCACCAAAAAAGAGGATCACTCATCAACCTATTCCACTTAAACCTTTTCAAAAATGGGGCTTCTATTTTATTGGTCCAATCAAGCCAACAGCCAGGTACATAGATAATAAGTACATACTTGTTGCTACTGATTATTGTACTAAGTGAGTTGAAGCAGTGGCTTTGATAGATAATAAGGGAAGAAGTCTTGCAAATTTCCTGTATCATAATATCATGACAAGGTTTGGAATACCAATTGAGATAGTGTTTTGATAGGGGTACTCATTTTATCAATACTGTCATTTTATCAACACCAATTGAGATAGTTTTTGATAGGGGTACTCAT
Source organism: Dipteris shenzhenensis (assembly GCF_047967505.1). Classification (NCBI taxonomy): domain Eukaryota; kingdom Viridiplantae; phylum Streptophyta; class Polypodiopsida; order Gleicheniales; family Dipteridaceae; genus Dipteris; species Dipteris shenzhenensis. The sequence goes on along the minus strand of NC_141596.1, from coordinate 5,336,209 downwards.
GTTATCAATACTGTCATTACAAATCTAACCGAGACTCACATGATGTTGCATAAGAAGTCTATAGCATATTATCCACAGGGTAATGGATAGGCTCAAAGCTCCAATAAAATAATTATGAAGATTATTAGAAGGACAGTTGAGGATAATCCTAAGGGCTAGGATCAAAAGTACGATTCAATTCTGTGGGTTTTTAGAATAGCTTTCAAGGTAACAATAGGTATGAATCCTTTCAGATTGGTGTATGGCATAGAGGCAGTTGTCCTAATGGAGTTTATTGTGGGGAGCTTGAGAATTGTTGCAGAACATAAATTATTTCTTGAAGAATCCATAAATTTCAAAACTCAACAATTGTTGAATTTGGATGAGGATCGGATTATCAATTCAGGTATTTCTAAGATCATTTAGAGAAGAAGACAAGCTTGGATTAATAGGAATATAAAATTCAAATTGTTCAAAAGAGGTGATTTGGTGTTGATGTACAATTCCAAGCTTGGACCTCATCTAGGAAAATTGAGATTGAGATATGATGGACCTTATAGAATTATGGAAGTGCTCAGTCAGCAAACATTTCTAATGAGTGATTTGCATAGTAATACTTTCCCTAAGCCAATCAATGATTTTAGGCTTAAACCATATTTTCATAATGATCCAACTCAACCAAGAAGAAGGTGGTTGGAGCCAGAGTATGTGAAAATACACGCATGGGGGAGTAATGATTGGAGTAATGATTTGCATTTATCAAGTGGAAAATACAATAATGATGAAGATGAAACTATAGTTGGGGGTGATGCAGATAATACAGTTCTGGCAAGTTTCACAAATCCGACTACAAGTTTCACAGATAATACAGTTCTGGCAAGTTTCACAGATTCGACTTACTTGGTTGTCGACATGGAGGAATCTCAAAATTGTTTTATTTATGCATATGGACGTTGTGGCAATGTTACTGGAGAATTAATCAAATGATTGAAGGCCATACAGGTGATGGTGTAGTTTGTTGACCAGGGTCCTGACTTGGTGAAAGTCTGACTCTATTCCGACCAGTTCGGGTTCCGACCAACTTTTGAAACATAGCTGATCTCTAATCTTGGTCTGACACAAAGCTGGTCTGACATCTGTCCGACCTACAAATGATCCGACAAAGGTTTGAATCAAATACGATCTTGAAGTTGTTCCATGTCTGAGTAATGTCATAACAAGCATTGTACGACTGCACGTGGAGGTGATATTTGGCATGAGTGAAGGAAGTGGCCATACGGTAGGCTCATCTGGAGATGATGTTTTTCAAAGATTAAGAAGCTGATAAGGGAGCACAATCATTCCACAACATGATCACCGACTTTGGCATCATGATATAGTACAATGGTGCATGCATTCTGAGACTTGTGTGGGGGAGAGCTCTGAGTTCACTCGACTTGTCAAAGTACAATGGCTCATGGTCATTAGGAGTTTTGTGAGCTGTGCTAGTTGTATGGATAGTAGTTTGGTTCTATTCTCACATGCACATATCACTCATGCAGATCTTCGATTGCTATATCAGAGGTCATTAGAGTAGAATACGATGATCTATACTTGTTGGAGCAAGGTTGCTAAGACTAAAGAAAACATGGGAAAGAAGCGTGTGCTACAGCCAACGCGCAAGAGTCCATGAGTCAAGGAGGTGGTTGAACCATAGCTAGAGATGGAGATGACTGTCAAATAAAAAGAGGATAATTCTCTCGAAGAAACTACTTCTCTGCCGATGAAGAAACCTTTTGGGAAAGGTACATTCAAAAATTTCCAAATTTCGGTGGACCTGAAGCGGCATGCAAATTGGTTCAGGGAGGTCGGCCTGATGGACTACGCTAGTCTACCTTGGAATATCTTGAAGGTGCAACTTGAGGCAATAACTCAATATGAGGAATTTCAGTGGGCGGGAGGACTCTTAGCTCCAAGTATGGTGGCAGACCAAGGAGTTATATCTCAAGTATTTTGGGTACCATTGATTCAAGAGGAGATATCTTATGATAAAGATGTCGAAGCATACATGCTTTGGGATTTTGATCAACCAGACAACAAAAAATTATTTTTTGATGTATATAGTTCAAGATTCTATGAGAAGATAGTAGCTAGAGTGGTACCTGGAGAGGGTCCAATTGCTTATCAAGACCAATACAATGTCAAGGGAAAGTTATTCAGTATTGAGAGTAGCTGAGAAGGGCTACATTTTGTGGGCCGACATAATTTATAATAGGCTGATGGCAAAGGTTGGTAAGAAAACTTTAACAGGTACCAATAATCATTCCAAAGTTGGTCCATTTATTACAGCATTATTTCAATATGGGAAGAGGTATCTTCAATGATTATAAGGGAGATTCCAAGTACTAACGAAGAAACCATAACTAAAGCAAGAAGAGATCCGCATACGGCAAAGACATCCACAGATGAGGAGAAGTGGAAAGTAGTTGAGGAGTTGAAAAAGGCCAAGTATAGCACTGAAGAAGCGCACAGGATGGTTTTTTGGGAAAAGCTTGGCGCAAAGTCTGTGGGATGTACCAATTGGAGGTAGTGATCCTTTGAAGAATATGTAGGAGACCCATAAAGAAAGGAAAATTAAGCTCCATGTCAACCAATCTTAAGGAGCAATTTGATAGCAGCTTCCTTGTGGTCTGAACCAAGAATATAACAAAGCACGGCACAGACATCAACTTCTAGAGTAGGGTTGTCAAGGAAAGTATCTATGAAAGAGGTGGATTATGCCATGAGGGTATTGAAATATTTCCATGAGCAGCAAAGTGATTTGCAAATGCCAAATTCAAGCTTTGAAGAAGGATAAGTAGGAATTACAAAGAAAGATTGATGTCAACCAGCAAGAAGGAAAGCTGATGAAGAAGTTAAAGAGATAGTCGTTGAGTCTGCAAAATGAGTTTGAGAAGTATAAAATTTAGAAAGAGGAGGAGATCCAGCAATTCACTAAATAGTTGACAATGTAGAAGGAGTGTTTATCAATAGTGCAAAAATGGCTTAATGAAATGAAAGATGCATTTTTTACTCAGTTGCAAAGAGTATCTAAAGATTATGTGAAGTTACAGGTTCATACAGTGATTGCTAAAGAAAAAATTAAAGCATTGGAGGGTGTAGAGATCCAACTCAAAGCTATCGCAGATCAAGTGTTTATGACAGGGCCAAAAATTGGTGGACTAAAGACCCAGCTGATAGAAACATCACAAGCCTTGTGGACCAATGTGAAGAGCAGATTGATGGTAGTGGCTCAAAGGCCATCTGAGGCTTTTTCCTCAATTGCCTATTGTTAAATTACATGGCGCAGTGAAACCTCTACATAGCAAACTAGAGAGAAACAAACTTTTCCTTCAATACTGATGTAGTACAGATGATGTCTCTGTCCACCCGTGTGCTCCCACAATGGAGCTTAGATGGCGATCTAGACAGATACTAGGTGAAGAGCTACTAGCTGGAAGATCTGATCTGATCTTATGGTAGTCGGATCAACGTAGTCGATGGAACCGACCAGTCAACCTAGTTGGTGGAGCCGACTCGTCGTCCATGGAATATTCTGGAAATATTCCCTATACCTTCACCTCAGGGTCTCCTGGCCTCGAACCCCCACCAGGGGGGCCAATTAGCCCCCAGACCCCAGCGAGAGCAAGGAGCTCCCACACAATCAAGACAATGTGCCTCGTTGTGCTACCAGCTTACCTACCCTACCTAGCCCATGGGCTAGACTCACATAGATCACCTTTCTACCATCAATGGCCTCATTGGTAGACCTCATCTGACATGCAAGTCAGGATCCATCCAGTTTCCCGAGCTCACACACGGCTTCTCGTCATATGGGGGCCTTACAACTTGAGCACCTTGGACCACTCATGGTTACTAGGAGGGTGGGGCATTGAGCATATCTAACACCTACATAGTAGAAGTGGTCATGGCAGAGAATGAAAAACTCAAATCTCAATTAGAGGAGGCAAAGGAAGTACATTCAAGAAAAGCTAAGGAGGCAGCAGATCCTCAAATTAACCTTGATTTTTTGATTTCTTTGTTTGATGTGTAGGATACAAATAGAAGAGCAGGTAAAGAAGTGGAGATTGTAGATGTAGATGCAGTTATCAAAGATGTTGCTAACAGAGATGTAAATACTGATATATAGGAACCTGATGCAGACATGCTAGCAACTAAAGCAAAGAAAGAACCTCAAGTTTGACACTTTAGTATCCTCCTACAGCATAATACAGTGATTGGACTTGAAGTACCTGCAGTAAAAGCAGGAGAATGTTCTGAGACAAATGTTCTTGATTAGTCTGTTAAAGAAAAACATGGTGAAGATTTTGAGCTCATTACCAGAAAGGGTAGCCTTGGGATTGTGATCTGAACTTTTACAATGAATATCTTATGTAAATGGTTCGTGTTGTCTATGGTTTTTTGACAAATCAAAAACCCTATCCACCGGAAGTGCTAGGTGTTAGGGGTTAGCTAGGCACCTATAAATAGCTCTAGTCCCTAGCTCTCCACCTTTGTGTGTATTCCCCCATTGTGTATGTGAGAAAGCTGCAAGTGAGACTCCTTACTTCTCTCCCACTCTGTCCACATGGTATAAGAGCTCAGCTCGTGGTAAGGAGCTCAAGAAAGCAAACCAAGTTCGTAGTGCCTTGGTAAGAGGATCAATGTTGCTTTCCTTTTTCGAGTTTGGGAGCAAATCTCTACAGGTAGCACAGCCTTATTTATAACATGAATCCATTCTTTTAACATGTTCCATTAGGCATTGCCATCCATCCCTTACACCGTTAGAGGTGTAGTGCTAGCCCTGTGCTAGTAGTTGTATCATGATCTATGGCAGCACTAATTGGCCCTAGCAAGGTATGTTTCTCTATTCTCGTGTCCTTTCTAATATTATGCAATTAGTTTAGGTTCTCATTAAGATTTATGATACTTTGATTTTGTTGACAAGAGTGCCTAGATACTAAGTACTTGTATTGTCTTTGCATTGGTTCTCACCATCCTCAACCTTTTTTGTTTATGGAGCTGTAGTGTTAGGTTTTGGTTTATCACACCCCATGGACCCATCGGTCCTAGAGAGGTATTAATCCACACTTATTATTTCCTTTTATACATAAACTTATGTTTGAATTTAGAATTATCACTATAGCCCATGCATATATATGTTTAGGGATGTACCATAGTCTCATATATAGTTGCTATCATAGCAACAGCTGAGAGTCTATCATCAAAGTTGAGGGAGACATAAGGTTGCCTAGATGAGGAGAGCATTAGGTTGCTTTATAATAAACAGGGATGCCTAGAGGAGGATATCACTAGGCATAACATGTAGAGCATAAGGCAAAGCATCTTGATGTATTATAAGGATGTTGATCACCATATGGGGGTTAGAGGGTTGAGACATCCATATCCCTCTACCCAAGTCACGTGATAATGTTTTGTCCTTCCATCTACAACGCTCGCCTTTGTTCATGAGCCGGTTTAGTCCTTTGATGCAACAAGATATTATGTACCTGGGTGTAGTCATCTAATTCACTTAGACTGTATTGCTTGACAATTGGACCCATAGATCAAAGTGTCTTCTCTATTGTGCGCTAGTTGATCTTACCACATACCAAGTCTTAGGTTGGATGATCTATATCCTAGACTTTGTGAGAGAAATCCCACCACTAGCATACCAATATCTCATACAACACATCAAGATCTAGAGAGGATTGCAAGTCAGGAGGGCTACATTGACCTTCTCGATGGTATTGAGGAGTCTGTTGCATTGGTTGGACAAGGATTGTAAGGATGAGGTATTTAAAAAACACATAAATATGCATGTATTATGACATAAATGATATCGGAATCACACTAGCTTTTCAAGCACATGGATTTTGCCAATTTTAAGACCTTTTTAAATTATTGCACCTATCTTACACATACACACACATGATCATAGAAGCACAACAATGCATTTTTTTGGAATGGTATATGATGAAGAAAAAAGGGAAATGTGTATGTCTTATGACACAAATGAAATCGAAATCACACCAAACTTTGTGAGTGCATATACCTTACCTATTTTAGAACCATGAAAAGTATTGTAGCCCCATCAGACACATACACATGATATTTGAAGCCATCAACGCTTATTTTATGGAGCACTTACGCAAGTTACATGATTAAAAACATGGAAATCAGCATGTCTTACCACACAAATGATATCTGAATCACCCCAAACTTTGTGAGCACATTGATCTTACCCATTTTGAGATTTACACAAAGTATTGTACCCATTGGACACATACACATGATGGTAGAAGCACATTGATGCATGTCTTTTAGAGCACTTACACATGATGCATGATATAAAAACATGGAAATACCATGTGTTACCACACAAATGATATCTGGATCACACCAAAATTTGAAAGTTCGTGGATCTTATCCCTATTAAGACTTGCATGAAGCATCATACCCATCATGTTTATGTATGTAGAAGCACATTGATGCATATTTTTTGGAGCACTTACGTGTGGTGTACAATGAAAAAACATAGAAATATGCATCTCTTATAACATAAAAGATATCAAATCACACCTAACTTTGGAAGAGCATTGATATTAACCATTTCACACCTATTCAAAGTATTATACACATTGGGGACACATATACATGATGGTAGAAGCACAACAATGCATTATTTTTTGGACAACTTACGCATGGTACATGATACAAACACCCAAAAACATTCATGTCTTACTAATCATACCCATTGGACACATTGCGTGTTCAAAATAAATTTCAATGTACAATGAGATGCATCAATAAATTTTCAATCATATATTCTATAAATTAATTTTGAAATATACAATGACTAACTAAATACAATGATAGAAACTCAATGCAATATTTGACAAAATCTTCAAATGATGCATCCTCAATACAATGGGAGGAACTAAAAAATAGAATGATAATAGATAAATAACCATCATGAATCCTCAATACAAATGATAGGAACTTAATATACAAAAATGAACATCATCCTCAATAATTAAAAATCATAATAGATCATCTACTAATCAGGATCTCTCATGCCAAATGTCTCTAATATGCACTCATGGTCCTGCACAACAAGTCTCCAACATGGAGTCATAGTCCCCTTGCTACTATGCACTTGATGAAGCTATACTTGATTGCGATCACAAGATGGAAATACATGTACACCTCATAATCAGCCTTATACTATTAAAACTTCATGAACCTGCCACACCCTACTTGGAAGTAGGTAGTACTACTAACCCATGACCAAGCTATGTGCATCATATGGCATCCCATGTCCATCTACACTATCTTCATTCAGCACAATCTTTAGCATAGAGCATCTCAATAAACTGCACATGCTCCTTACTCTCCTAAGGAGCAATCATAGCAAAAATATCACCTAGCTAACAAACATGTCTAATGGTCATAATCTCTCCTAGCTATGAACCAAAATCATTAGGATCTCACAAATGATGGCTTGCACCTCTCAAAAGATCTCTGAACAATCTTGAAGTTGGGATATGCCTCTATAAAGTGTGTGTAACTAGGTTTGGTTAATCTCAAGAAAAGATGCACCATGCTCCATGGAGATACCCTGTGAAACTCTCTTCCTCCATGTCTTCTTGAAAGTTGGAGATGCTCTATAATTCTCTTACCAAACTTGCTCAATCCAAGCCCTATTGCTATTGTCAAGAAAATGATCACTCCAAGGAGCATGACCACTAGATGCCCACAAAGGATCGACATCCAAACTCTCCCTCCTCATCATGCCCAGTGTACGTGGTGCTATGTGAAGGATGCAAGATGTAACACTCACATGCCCTCGGGCATGCTTGGTCTAGTGATCACAGCTACAATTCTACCCTCTTTCGATGCGGACCAAGACCAGAAAGCACTCTACACTCTACTAAGTCAAGATGATCAATCAATTAGGAGGTAAGAACAGTTGACTGTGATAAAGGCATGAGATCATGGAAGAATGAGTGAAAGATCTTATTGACACAATAACATATGCCCGACTTTTACAAGTCAATTTTTCTCGATCCATCCTTCTCAATAGGAGTTGGAGGAGGGGCAAGGGGAGTAGCAGAATCATGGGGATTCTCTAAGATAGGCATGGAAGGAGGAGGGAGGGGCCATGTCAGGGGGAGTCCCTATAGGAGCAGGTGTTGGTGGAGGAGGAGGGGGAGGATCAATAGCATCATCAGCAGAGGCTCGAGATTGAGCTCTCCATACTCTCTTCCGCTCACGATCTTCCTCTTTCTCTCTTGCTGAAGGACTTGCTGGGAAGGGGGTTTTGTATTCATATCACCTTTCTTGCTTCTACGGCTTTGAGAACCCATTCTCTATGTTCAAAGCTACAAGGAGAGCAACCCTTGAATTTATTTTCATAAGCTTTGAGATACTATTAACTTTCTTTGGGCATTCCTATAGCATTTATTTGAGCATGGGGTTTTCTAATATGTAGACATACACTAAAAATATAGTAGGAGTAGATGAGTATAAAAACTTAAAAGAATGCTAGCTTTGAAAAAAGACGGGTGAAGCTTTCCAACATAATGAATGGTTAGCTTATCCTTTCTCAGGCAAATATTTACCTATCAGGAATGTGTAGTAAAGCAATGTAAAGTAATAGTTGCATTTAGGCTTTCCCATAAGGATGTTTTGCCATTAGTTCATAGAGACTAAATAGAGAAAATTGACTCTTTTTTTTCTAGTAAAGGAAGCTTCCTTGACTAGATCTGCTAGCATTTGCATCGTTCAATTGACATTGGACATAATAAAAAAAATTTAACCACTTTGAGTGAGTCCCTCACAAAAGTGGGGATGGTCGAAATAGAGCCTTATATTTTCTTTTTTCTTGGGATAGAAGAGACACGAACATTCTTTGGGGAATCACCCCACTCTCAAAACAAGCCTTGTGAGTTGGTTACCACATGCAAAATTTGTACGTTATTTGTAGCTAGCTACATTCACGTTGATGATTGTGCAACCAATCAATCATGTGCTTGCCAAGCAACATGTGGAAAGGTTGAGGGGATACAGAATCTAGGAGGGCAAGGGGAGTGGGGGGACTCCGTAGGGAGAATTTAGAAAACTCTTTTATAGTCGTTGAAGTGGGGCATATAGATCATTGAAGACGTGCTATTTGGCCTTGCGAAAGAAGCTTCGACGGAGTGTTTCTTTTAAGGTTGTTCTCGAAGCGAGTCATGATAAAGGTGGTGGGCCAACTGGGAACAAGATATACGATACGTATATATACGGGAGTGTGTATATGACAAGCGCGTCGCGCAAGTGTATGTATGGAAATGTGTAAGAGTGTTAAGTAATAAGATAAGGGATCGATGTGGGGTGAGCGGCGGCGGCGGCGCGCGACATCGAGGCCGCCGCCGTACAAGCGGAGGCCCTACGCCGTGAAACCTGGCCACCGGTCAAGGAAGCCGGCGGGCTGCCCGGGGTTTTCGCGGTCGACGAGAGCTTTCGCACATGAATGCTGCCGGCGAACTGGGCGCGCGGGCCCGAGGTGCACACAGCGGGCGATGAAAAGCGAAGCGCGGGATATACAAAAGGCTGCCTCGAGAGTCCCTTAGAAAAACACGAGGGATTAAAAAGGCCAGACACGCTGGACAGTGGGCAGTCCTTTGGGCTCGCAAACGCTAGACTTGGACAGAAGGCTGCATCGGCGGTGGTGGTGGAGGAGGAGGTGGTGGAGGTGGAGGTGGCGATAGTGGTGGCGGTGGTGGACGTAGGGACCACGGCTAAAGCTGGCGACAGCACCACCATTTCTGGCGGACCCCGCCAAACCCAGCGAGTTCTCCGCGTGACTGCAACCTCTGTCCCTCCCCTGGCGTACCCAGAAAACAAAATGCCGTCGCCGCAAGGAAAGCCACGCCAGACATTTGCCTTGGGTCCCGCCCCTCCCCAACATTAAATATCAAATCTTTTGCATCGATCTGTTGCTTTTGCTGCATTTAGATATGCATTCTCGTCTGCCGCCAAACACGTTTCTTTATCATTTTCTCTCATCTTTTACTTTCCTTCCTATATTCTCGAATTTGGAATTTCTTTTCTGTTTCCCAGGACACACACAAATTTGCCTTCCTTCTTCTTTCATCGCTATATAGTTTAGCAAATTTGATGTGAACTTCCCCCGTGCGTCAAGTTGAAGTGAACCTTTCCAAATTCCCATGATCGAAAAGATATCGCACACCTTCGCTTTAGTCCTTATTTTATGCTGCATTTTTAAGCATGCTTCTCTGTGTGTCCCGACAAAGATCCTCGCAATCCTCTTTGTTTTCCACAGCTTGTTATATTATAATTCTTATAAGAGGACGTCCCTTGGGGCCTGGAACGAGAAGGAAGAAGTTAGAACCCACGTTACACCGCCCTATGATTAACGATATATCGCCTCGTACAACTTTTTTACCTCGTGGATTGGAATTTGGAACTCCGCTCGCTATAAGAACCAAAAGTGTGGAGCCTCCGTTCCTATGTTTTCTTTGAAGTGTACGGTCCGAAATACTTTGCTGCTAGTTGCCCACTCCCGGGCTTGTTTGTACATTTTTTAATTCGGTAAAGTTGTAGTCCGTGACACGACATAAAATGGGCTGTGGGGCGGTTCTAATCAATCGAATTTTAACCTTTACGAGTTAAGAATGTTTGAGAATATCTAGAAATCCTCGCCCATTTCCTTACTCTCGTACAAAAGTCTCAAAAACACAAAGTCTAGAAATCCGTAGCCATTCCAACTAGGATAGGCCAATTAGTCCCTTATTTAGCAAACTAGCTTGCTTAACCAAGGCAAAATCATACTGGAAAAGTATCATATGCAAGCCAACCAAACTTTCTCGAGTTGTTTGGGATGAAACAATGCCTAAGTCCAAAGATTGAAGTGTACCTTCAAGAATACAACTAATTGATTAGCTTGGAAGGGGGGACACCAAAACTTAGCTGAACATCAATCTCTAGCAAGTGTGTGCATTTTAAGGTTGCACCATTATATGTGCTACATGTTTAACTCTAAGAAACACAACAATCAACAATACCCACAAAACATGCATTTGCTATGTATTTTGGGTCTAAAGAAATCGCAAGGATCCAAGATCAATAGTCATCGACCCTATCGAGGGATGATCCATGATGTTACCAAAGATCTTAACATTAAACATCCTTCCAAATGGATTTGAAAATGTATATACCACGAGAAGTTAATTGGAGGAGCCCCACTCCTTTGCATCCATCCTTCAATGCTCTACAAGTTTGTTCTCACTCTCACATAAAGGTAGTGTATATCCTTCCAGCTTTCCCTCCATCTTTTCTCATGTCTCCTTAGGTATATACACTTCCACAAATTTTCTCAAAACTTGGCAATCCAACACTTCTACATCTGCCCATTGTTCGATTGAGTCTATGATTCACACATTTTGTTAGAATCTTAGATGAGGATACATAGTCCTTAAGCTTGAGGTCTAAGAACCATCCCAAGTTTTATGCAGTTCCAGTTCTAAGCCTTGGTGCAAAAGCAAAAATTTGGGCAGCGCTAATCAAGTTGGGGCTCCAACTTGCTGAACCAAGCTTCACTAATTTGGTGCTAACAAAGACAGTGTAGGGAAGTTGTCCAGGGTCCATCCACCTCGAGCTTTCATATCCGGTAATTTCCTCCAAAAATCCTTGATGGGGTTACTAGGAAGTGGTATTCATCAAAATCATACCCATCATTGGAATTTGGCATGGGAGTGCGAATTGGATTATCTAGATCTTCATATTCAAAATTAAATATTGGGTCATTTTTCGCTAATGGCAGCACAAGTAGTGTCGGAGGTGATGGCAGGACAGGGAGAGAATCTGGGGACATGGGGGAGAAATATGGAAGAGTGTTAGTTGTGGGAGGGGAATAAAATGGGAGGGAGGGAAGAATTGGGCAAATGGTTTGAGTAGCTTGGTAATCCTCGAGGGTAGGATTAGCAAGGGAAGGGAAGAAGTTAGGTGTGAGGGTTAGTAAGTTTGCGACTATTGGGTTAGTTGAAAGTGGTGAGAGGCATGAGAAAAGAGACAATGAAGGGAGTAGATGTTAGGCCGGAGCTCAGGGAAGGCTAAGAGGGTGGTAGCAACAAGGGTAAGTGAGGTTATGAGATTGGCATAGAGAGTGGTTAGATATGGGAAGTTAGATGTGAGGAGATAGGCCATGTCATTCTCCAACATTTCTTTTTGTTGGTGCAATGGGATCATCGACTGCAAGGGTGGGACATAGGTTACCACCTTTTCCAACACTGTTTCTGTTAAGGATAGGGAATAGTGATTCGTGATTGTGGCGGCATTCACATTATTTAAGTTAACACATATTCTTAGCTTCTTGTTGCATTTAGGCACAATGACGATGGGAAACCCAATCAATGTGCTCAATCTCATAGATGAATCCTCCATCTAAGAGTTTTTCCAGCTCATCGACCATGGTGCCATATTTTGGATTTGTTCTATACGGTCCACATACCTTAGGGTGGAGACCTTCCCTAATAGGTATCGTGTGTACTACCACTTCTAGTGAAATTCCCTTCATTTCCTTGTATGACCATGCTAGGCAGTCTCGGTATTCCATTAGGAGTGTTTTTAGCATTGTTTCCTCCTCTTGTGTGAGTTGTTTCCCAATGAATACCAAATTATCTTCTTCCCCTTCAAGGGCAAGGTTTATTGTGCGAGTTTTGGCCGGTCCCTCATAGACTGGAGTCTCTCCCCATCAGGGTACCATTCAAGAGGAGGTGGCTTAGATTTTGGGGGAGATGGCTTGGTAAGATACAACTCAACAATCCTAGTTTGGACTCATTCGAACTCATTGAAGTCATCGGCCTTGGCTTTGCGACAATATCCTCCTTCAGCTTTCTTGCACGATCTTCTACTATTACTTAACTTTGGAGTTTTACTTTGGGATGTTTGACCGCCATTAGGGCATGGAGGATGGCTGAATCATTGTCAAAGACATGGTCTTCAAATTGAGCATTTTTAGCCTTTATTTCAAGGTCCCAAGGAAAATATGGTTGCTCTCTAATGCTCAAACCATTCATATGCATCATGCATATAGTAGAGGCTTGACATATCACCCAATGGTAGCCTCTTCTTGATAAAATGGTGCCACCCTTATAACAAGTGTAGAAGCTGTCTTTTTTTCACACTTGTAACACAAGAAAATTGATCAAGCTTTGAGCTAAGATTATATTAAATCTAGAACGTGTTTGAAGGAAAATACAAGGGCTTAAAGTCTTACCTTTGAGTTTAAGCATTGTGAGCTTGTCCCTTCCCATCTGACTGCAATCCGACTAGCAAAGAGTGTCAATCAATAAAAATCTCCCAAAGCCCTTATTTTCTCCATCAACAATCTCAGCAATGTCAAGAAGTGTAAGATGCAATACTTAATGATTGTGTAATTGCAGTGAGGCCTTATTTAAAACTTATTGTGAGGCATATTTGCATACACAGACAAGAAGACAGAGAGAGAGAAAGGCATATTTTTATACACACACAAAAGAAGAGAGAGAGAGAGGTGAATAGAGGTGAAAGTAAGGACAAAAAGCGTTGAGATATGGGCTACAAAACTAAGAGATGAATTGAGTGAAAGCTTAGAAATGAGAGTTATAAAAAAGACTAATAAAGAACTAGAAAAATAAAAAGAAAAGCTACTAACACATACACCAAAGCTTCCTCCATTGGTAGTCCAAACCTATTGTACACCCTCCTAGAGAGGCAGATCTATACTGCTAAATTGTTGCTGATGTACAAGGGATCTTAAGAGTGCATAGAGGATGAACAGAGGGATGGAAAGAAGCTACTAAATAATGGGACTGAATGAGGAAATGAGGGGCTAAAGGGTCCTTTGAATAGGGGACGAGCATTTTCCGAGCGAAATCTTCCGAGCGTCCGAGCGAAGGAAAAAAAAAGCTTCCAACTATGCAAAAATATAACAAAAATGGATCAGAAGAAAACATAGTTTCACTTAGAAATATGAAAAGTATTATAGGAATGCCTATTTTATACATGAATATTTATGTGAATCTTTGGGAATGGTGAGAACATAATGGGATGGCTTTTGAAGAAACCCACATGTAGAGTAGACTTCTCTATGAAAATTCCCTTATGATCCTTCTTATAACTTTTTACTTAATAGGGGGTGACATTGAAAAACCTCTCTCAACCTATCTTTATGAAAGGGTTTCTTCAAAGAAAACTCATTGAAGCAAGCCATCAAGGTAGTTTTGCCAGCGAAACCCCTTTGAACAAGGTCTTTCAAGGTAGTTTCGCTGGCAAAACTACCTTGGACAGCACTTTTAAAAGTGACATAACTTTCACATCCAATGTCCAAATATAGTCATTCAGCCACTCAAATTGATCGAAAAACCCCATTTGAGCACCTCTATGGGGTTATATTTTGGAAAACCTTGCATATATAGTATTAAATATTACATGTATTTTATGAGAGTGATATATAAGCCCAAGTTAATACTTATTTATAGTAATTTAAACTTCTGTAGAAACATGTCCATAAATATCTTGTTATTAATACTATAAAAACACTTGAAAGATATTGCCATATGATATAAATGTGTTTAATAAGTAATTATTTATGTATAATAGTATTATATTGAGAGTGATTATGAGGGATGTTTCTTAAATGAATTATTTTTCAAGACTTTTTTAAGGTAATAACAAGGGTACAAAGGTGCCAAATAGGTGTTGAATGTGTGTAGTGTAAGAGATCCTCTATTTAATTGTAAGCTCTCAAACCATATGCATGTATGTGCACACCACGGTAGCCTACATCACCTCATAGTGCAAGAGCCATAGTCCCTAAGTAGTAAAGACATGTGGTAACTTGGAGGCTATAATGGAGGTGCTCTAAACTCAGCTTGGACTACTTGATGTGGATTGAAGCGTGGGAGAGAGAGAGATAGAGAGAGAGAGAGAGAGAGAGAGAGAGAGAGGGAGAGAAATGATATGATATGATATGGTTGTATTAAAGTCTACTGTGAGACCCTTCAAGACCTATGGATTGGTAACCACTCTCAACTAATGGTGATCCCTTACATCGAGTCAGAGAAAATATTACGTAGTGAGTATCTTACCTATTTCAGCCAATTGGATGGGGTAGGGTGTTTGTTCCTTTGCCCATAACTCCCTTATCAAGATAGATTTGTGTAAAGTTTCTATGCTTTCCCAATACATCCTAGAGAGCATGAGTGGTGGCCAAGTAGGGCATCCATGGAAGATTACTATCTGCACTAGCATGGTGTACAAAAACTTTCTCATTTTTGAATTCCATAAATGAGCCTTCTTGCATTTATTTTTGGAAGCTTTGCAAAGCTTTCAAACCTCCTATAATCTCCTTTTCACACATGCATTCCATTTGTAGTGGTTTGAAAAATCTAGCCCTAGGTATTTATATGTGTTGACT
This sequence comes from Dipteris shenzhenensis, assembly GCF_047967505.1. Lineage (NCBI taxonomy): Eukaryota > Viridiplantae > Streptophyta > Polypodiopsida > Gleicheniales > Dipteridaceae > Dipteris > Dipteris shenzhenensis. Next base: position 5,320,746 of record NC_141596.1, on the reverse strand, counting down.
ATTTTCAAAGGATCCCCTTCAAAGATGACATCCACTTGTTTATTGTTGGTATTAAACCACAAAATCTAGAAAAGACCCAAGGTAGTTTATCACACCCATGATATATGTGTTGACTACTTTCAAAGGCTCCCCTTCAAAGGTGACATCCACTTGTTATTGTTGGTATTAAAGCACAAAGTCTAGAAAAGGCTTTTTGTGGTGTTACAAAGACACAAAGCTTTATTTGCCACAATATAAATAAGAATCTCACTACATAAATGATGATGTATACCAAGATCACACACGACCAAAAGACTAACTTTCACTTTTATCAAATTCCATTGGCTAACTGAGATAAAGAGGCCACCCACGACTAGCACAAGATGGCATGAACTACTATGACACATGTAGTATATATAGAGAAAACTGCTCCACAAGAAGCTCCTCAATCACCAAAGGGAACACCAATCACTAATCTAGCTCACCTCCTAGTACTTGAAGAGATGCCAAAGGTTAGGTAGCCCTCTACAAATCAAGGAGCCAACTCTTATGAGGAATAATCAAGAATTCATATCATCAAACGCTAAGGCGATGAAGAAGAAGTGGCCATGACCACCTCTACATGAAATAATGCCACTTGGCATAGGACATGCATCACTTGGGGTCGAGTATCTCCCCCACAAGTTTTGCAATAAGAGCCCCCAATGTTAACAAGCAAACCAAAAAGAACTATCTGCTAAAATCATTCACATACCAAAATCTACTGCGACCATACCTAGAAAATGGCTCAACAGATGTGATGCTTCAAAAAGCATAATCTTCATCCACATAGTCGCATGTGGTTTTTCTTGAACGAAAGGTGCATACTAATTTCCTTGCTCTCCATCGACCAAACAAGCCTTTGAGCTGCTAGCTTCTTTACTTTTTGACATCTTAGGCTTGCTTATAGTAGTCCTTTTCCTCATGGCCTTCATGACCACAATATTCACACACTGGCATAGCCCTTTTTCCGGTATATTGCTTTGCTGTTTTCATCTCACTGCATATGCATGTTCTCTTGTTCTTGTAATATTCATCTCCACTCTTCTTTCCTCATGTAGTAACATAGCAACAATTTCATGAAAATATAATGATTCATATTTTACCCATAGAATGGTGACCGACTCATAGTAATTAGGTGATAGGCTTGTCAGCAAAATTGCTTTGGCATCATCATCCTCTACTCCCACTCTCAGACCTAAATGTTGTTTCACAAAAGCCTGCATTTAATTCAAGTGTGTCACCAGTGAGTCACCATCCCCCATTTGGAAAGAAAAAAGCACTTGCTTTAGCATAACCTTCGAATTGCATACTCTGGAGCCAAAGAGTGTTTCCAACATGCTCTAATTCTGAGAAGCCATCTTTGTAATTTCCACGAGATGAAAGACATCCACTCTAAGTGATCAACCTAGAAGGCTCAGATCCTTCTCATTCTTCAAGTCCCAAGCTTGAATTTTCTCAACCTTGGTTGTTTTCTAGCTTCTCCAATCCGAACATGACCCCCTGAGCCCCTTCTCCATAAAGAGCATCCTGGCAAAAAATTTCCATGAAGGAAAGTTCTTCCGATCAAATCTAATGAATGACATTTCTGATATTCTAGACTATGTGGAAGTATTAGAATAGCTATCCATGTTAACTGACAAACCTTAGGCTTGAGAAAATCGTCTTAGACACCAATTGTTGGTATTAAAGCACAAAATCTAGAAAAGACCTAAGATAGTTGATCACACCAAAGTAGTCTATATTATGAGAACCACATCATCCCTATGGGGCTTGTTGTGGTGGTATTAACAAGAAACAAAGCTTTATCATCCACAATATAAAGAAGAACATCACCACATTATACGACGAGGTGCACCAAATTGACAAATGAGATAAAGACTCGCAGAGGGCAAGTCGAGAGGCAAAGAGGATACTCGGATAGCAGCGTATCAGCAGCTACCCACATGGTAGCCTAAGTATTGTGTTGACATTTTCCTAAGAGAACAAATATAAGAAATGAATAAGGTTAGCATCCTTAGAATTTATGTTATCACATAAATTTAAACTTATATAAGAGTGCATAAAAATGTTCATACCAGGAATCCATAAGGCTAGAAACAAATGCTACTTTTAATTTCCATAAATGGTGGAATACTATAATTAACAAATATACCAAATGCTTCATGAGAAGCACAAGAAGATTACGAGGGTGGCGGCAGATGGGTATGAAAGTGACAATAGCCATGATGGAGCACATAGTGATACTAGTGGAGATAGTCATGGCACCAGAGGTGGTGATGGTACAAGTAGTGCAAGATGGGAGTAGGGGTTATAGTATTGGAGATGAGGGACTAGAGGTCTAGAATCACTAGCAGATCAGAGAGCAAGATTGAAATCCCATTATGAGTGCTAGCTAGAGACACATGACTATAGGTGTAATTGGCCGTCTATGTACTTTTTTACGTTTGGACCATTAATATGTTTACTTACTTTCATTGTATGTTTGCATCTTTAACTTGCATTCAAATTTATGGTCTTTGAATAGATCAAATAGAAATTATGAAATAAAATAGTTTTACAAGACAGTGAAGGAATTACTACCATATCTTCCATGGCTCATAATGTGTGGTCCATAAGCATCTAATTCCATCTAATAGTGCTTCTATCACCAACATCATATGCTTCCATAGGCTTGTAGCCATATTATTGGCGATAGGCTTCTCTTCATTCTCATACCCTTAAAGTCTTCATGGGCTTTGATAATGTATCTATCACCAATCATATGCTTCCATAGGATTTTAGTCTTCATGGGGGGGTGAGGGTGTTGTGATAGGATCCATCCCAAATCTCAACGATCCCCAAATTTTAGAATTGGAGGAATATTGGACTCCTTAAGACTGTGGAATCTTGGATTCACATAGTATAGGTGATCCATGGAAAGAAATCTCCCATACTTCTCATACAAAATGTAGCCTAGCTTTTCAATGTGGTGAATATATAAACTATCACCACACGAAGGGCAAGCACAAATCTTGAGACATGGAGTCCAAAAAACGACATGAGTCAAAGTACTAAAAAATGAGTTAAAATATGTATTTGAGCAATCATGCAAGCCGAGATCATGCCTTGTCCACATTAAAGTTCCAGTTAGTTAAAGGTTTTGTTGGATAATTATAAAAACTATTCCTCAAAACTTGTAGCTTATTGATCAAAGGAGTGATATACACATCCATATTATTCACCTTATTCTTCCTTGGGAAAATAAGCATTATCATCAAATTTTCCTTCTTTATATTGTACTCCACTAGCCAAGTAGATTCGAATCGAGATTGATGAGCTGGATGGATTTATGCCATGCATTGTTAATGAAGGACATAAATGAAGAGGCTTGTTCTTATGTGGATTTCCTTCATGTGCATCCATAGAAGTTAGGGGAAAAGTAAGAATGTATTTAATCTTGCATGAACACATCACCATTATCTTCATTCATTTCATGCTCCTCGTCATTGCCTCCATGCAAGGGGGATTGTCTTCTTTATAAGATGCCTAAAATGCATTGCTAACTAGGATCCATAAGGATGATTTTTCATAGCATGCTCATGCATAGATCTTGGAAGTGTTTCCTATGCCGATCACAAGAGCTGATGTGAAAAGGCAGATAAATTTAAGCAAATAAAGTTATTGAGGAGAAAGTAGCATGAAAACCCCTTTCATACCTCCTTATTTAAAGCAATCATAGGTGGCAGTTAGAAGCAACCACAATCTCAAATATGTGTCATGGTTATAGTACATTGTCTACTCCCAATTTTGCATCATGCACAAATCATAAGGCATGCTTTCATGCAAATATAGGTCCCATGTATGGTCATGCCTTAGAACAAGGGATCCCATCTATGGTCCTAGTTTTACACTGTGCACAATCACAAGGTATTCTTTAACGTAGATATAGAGCTCTCATGTATGGTCACTCTTTGGAACCCAATGAACTTGAGGTCATCTACAAAACAAAGAACCTATAAATTGAAAGATGGGAGTGGAAAGATAACAAGGCATCTTAATTTAATCATGAAATAATTATACTTTTTCGTACCATAAGAACCCATAAATTACAGAAGCCCCAAAAACATTTTGAGTTATTCACTAAAAATAAATTAAACATGAAAAGAAGCATCATTAAAATCCATAAGCCCCAAAAAATTTAAGTTATTTACTAAAAATATACTAAACATGGAAACATGCATCAAAACAGGATTTCACAATTAAATGTCCATAAAAGCAGTAAAAAACAAAGGAAGGAGTTCTACTTCTCGAAAGTGACTTCGGCAATAGCATGGAAATAATTTTCCAAAAGAAATTTGATATATGTGTTGAAAACTTTGAATATACTTGAATGTAGTGACACTTTTTTTGTATGTAGGATATGAAACCTTGTCATCGTTAAGCATTTTCATGAATATTTTTAAGCCTTATCATGGCCAAAGTTATAAGGTCTTACATTTTCCAACTATCCAATTCAATGCACTTACGTCCATGAGCTCACTAAATCCCCTAAGTCAAGCATTAAATTAGCTTTGATAAAAGTACAATGGTAATAGGTCTAAACGGCACCAAATTGAAGACAACTATCTTTCAATCCCCCAAACGTAAGATTATACTATTCTTTACTCTAGATTTCTACTCTTGTACTTCCACATAAAGGTCAATTTATTTACTTTGTTACTAGCATCAATAATCAATCGTCAAGTGCATCTTTGATATCTTCCATAATCTTCACCATTTCCACTTCTTGTCATAACCATCACCCTCTTGGTACACGAAATTCCCACTCTCTTGTCGTCCAGACCATCCATGACTTCCACTTGTCATGTATCAAGATAGGGATATTTTGTACAAGTGGTACCATTATGCAGATGCTCCATTCCATAAAAGACCCAATATATAAAGGCTAGCCAAGTGCCATGTAATCCTTAGAATTCCACATCCCCTTAAGGTCCCATATCATGATATATAAGAGAGACAAGGTCCAGTCCTTTCCAGAGTTCAAAATGCCATAAGAGGCTTATAAGGGCCTAAATTTATTAAAGCAATTTGTGTAAAGGGGTGGGTACCATGTTCTATCTGTGTTTCATAAAGGGGTGGGTATAGTGTTCTATTTTCATACTATCAACTTAGCAAAATGTACAAGTATTACGGGTTATCTGCACCATAAGGTCATTACTATTTCCCTTAATACAAAGGGATAATTACACTAATCCATGGTTGAAGCTTGAGTATCTATGTTTGTCTAAAAGGATACACCAAGGTGTTTAGATTAGGGACCAAAGTATGAAGTGGTCTTTTGAAGGTCTAAAGCATTCATGAATTCAAAAGAAAAAAGATCCATAGTTAGACTCATCCCTTATCATCATCCTTTAGTTAGCCTCATCCCTTATCCTCACCGATAGTTGGAATACTATTACTATTGAGAATAAAGGAATATTCATCATCCCTTATCATCATGATGGGCATAGTCCGCCTGTCTTCCATTGCTTCCTTCACCACCCAAGGACACCATCATGTCAGCACCCTGAAGTACAAAGTATTATAGGTACAAGGTCGTCCATCACATTTAATATAAATGAGGTGGTCCGAGGGATCCCTTCGGAACATTCACAATTTTAATCCATATAAATTACCTAACATGTGGTAGAATAAACCGCAGTTATAACTATGCGCCCTAGGTAAGGCCCACCGGTTTCCAATTATCGAAGTAATGTACCATGTATTGTATAAATCAAAGTAATGGAAGGCTAACCACACTCTTTTCCATGGTTTTCTTTCTACGATTTCCTACTTTTATGATCCAATATGATTTCCTACTTTTATGGTCCATCGATATGCTGACAAGTCTGAACCACACAAGGGTCCCCGAACGGATGTGTGTGTGTGTGTGTGTATGTATATGTATATAGGTATGTATACATACATACATACATACATACATACATACATACATATATATATATATATATATATATGGGCGGGGGGGGGGGGGGCGTGAGTTGTATATGCAATCAATCTAAGTATGATGGCAAAGATATCTTGAATTTTTTGCCACCCACTGGTCGAGAATTTCTCTAGAAGGTTCTGTACCACTTTAAAGACCAGCCCACCCCTAGGGCAAGAGGACAGAGAGGGAGAGGGGAGCTGCAAGAGTGAGAGGTAGGGACTAAAGGCATGCATCATCAATCTCTCAAGCCCAATTGATGATATTACTTGTAATCAATTGATCGATAAGGCCATAGATTAATTATTGACAAGAGAGGCGGTGAGTGAAGAAATTAATAAATTTTCAACAGGAGAGTGAATAGGAATAGGAAAGTGATATTGTATTATGTTTAGCATAGTATATAACAATGCTTCTTTATGAAATGTGACTTACATGCAACCTGCTAGGCTAACCACTCTTATTAATTGCTAAATCAATCTTGCCAAAATGATTTTTTTATCAACACTATAAAAATTGATAGTTCATTAAATTTCTTTTTATTTTAAGCATGCTAAATAAAGTTTCAAATCTAAGTATTGTCTACGTGAAATACTGTGTTACTATACATTTGTGAGCATTTTGTAATCACATGTAATAGTTTTTTGTGCTCCTCTTTTTTTTTCTTTGAACATGCAAGTCTCACTTTATAACAGGTTGGGTCAAGCTCTCAAAAAAAAAATCCTAATACACAAAAAGAATTACAAAAAATATGCCAAATTATGGACGCACATGCACCCTCAACCTGCGCACTTAAAGCAACTCCAAGCTACCAACTACTGTGACTAAACAGTGGCTGGTAATAGGATATCCTAGCAATGTAGCACGAACTAAATGCAAAGATGCCATTCAATTTAGATAAAAGTCTTGGAACCAATCAGGGCGCTTCAATATTTAGCCCTTTCTCATGGCATCCTTAAGTTGCTAAAAAGACTTCTGCTGCACCACACCCCATTGAAAAGAAACTCCTTTTCTTCTCAACAAGTTCATTGGATGCACTATCTTTGTGAAATCATCACAAAAGTGTTAGCATGGCAAAGTCCACAAGGTACCTTTCAAAAATCCCAATTGAGATGTGATCTTAACTTCACATCTTGACTTCAAAGAACACACTTTGTATTGATGAAATATATCTTTGTACTAAATTTTTGTAGTCAAGACTATCGCTTAGCCATTGTATTAGCTTGCAAGAATGAACATCAAGACATAAAGATATATCATATGTGAAAGAAAGCTTTGAACTTTCTTGAGTTTTTTATAAAACATATAACATATGGGTATCAATGGAAATGGGATTGTGTTGTTATTACTAATTTAAAATAATTGAAATAACTGTGTTGGTGTAATTCAAATCATACTAATTACTTGAAAGTTGAGTAGGGGTACACCAATCCCCCTGAAGAGAAAAAACCAATCTTAAGTCGTGCTTGAAACATTGAAACAGAAAGCTTTGAACTTTCTTGAGTTTTCTTATAAATCGTATAACATATGGGTATCAATGGAAATGGGGTTGTGTTGTTATTACTAATTTAGAATAATTGAAATAACTATGTTGGTGTGATTCAAATCATACTAATTACTTAAAAGTTCAATAGGGGTACACCAATTCCCCCCAAGAGAAAAAACTAATCTTAAATCGTGCTTGAAACATTGGAACAGAAAGCTTTGAACTTTCTGTAACATATGGGTATCAATGGAAATGGGATTGTGTTGTTATTACTAATTTAAAATAAATGAAATAACTATGTTAGTGTAATTCAAATCATACTGATTACTTTTATAATTACTTAAAAGTTCAGTAGGGGTACACCAATCCCCCTGAAGAGGAAAAACCAGTCTTAAGTCATGCTTGAAACATTGGAACTATATGTGCATGTATTTGCTGAGCAACCTGATACTTAAGTTTACATATTTGAAAGTTCAAAATTGCCGATGAACTTACTTTGCCTCTTGTCCTCTGGTAAATTTGGGACGAACACAACCAACCTTTGATTCATGTGGAGGCCCTTTGGACTCACTCAAATAACTTTTAACAAGATGAATTTTACTCATGTGGCCTTCCAAGAGAGAGAGGAGGAGGAGAGAGAGAGAGAGAGAGGTGCACGTTGCCCAATGTAAGAGATGGAGAGAAATGGACGAGAAGAGATGGAATATTCAATGAATGCAAGTCCAAATTTTAACAAAACCATGGAAGAGGAAGAGGAGAGAGAGGGAATGACTGCACTTCCAAAAAAGCAAACCCAAAGTTGAAAGAGATGCTCTAAAATCAACACCCAACCAATCAAAGAATTTGAAAGAAAAACACATTAGAAATTATTTTTTCTTTTGAAAGTGCTGAACCTTCACTAAGGCTACCTAAGGGCAGGCCAAAAACCAAATTGCGGAAGGACACCTTAAAAATACCAGAAGAAAAACCTTTTTACAAAAATCCGAGAAAAACAAAGGGCAGGATCTGATGAGGGCAGGTCACTTGGGCCCCTAAACGAACAGAAAAACTCACACAGCACACTTCGTCACTTCACTTCAATGAAGTCTACAAGAGTGTGTGCAGTGTGTATAGATAGATAGACACATCATATATGAGGAGCATGGACTTAGTATATGATATTGTAGATATCTATTGACGGTGTGGATTTTACAGTGGGTTCTCAAAACTGGTTGGCTTGTCGTGTGTTTGGTTATCAGAGTAGCAGGGGATGATGGAGGTCGCCCTTGATGTTCACCAGGGACCAGTTGACGTAGAGGAAGGCCACACCATGGATGTTATCGTCATCGTCCAGCACCTTCCAAGCTATGGCGCGATCATAAGACGCTGGGCGACCCTGACTGGAGAGACGTACACCCGCTGCAAGGCACGCATAGCCCTGCCAAAACACCCCCCCCAAATCTTGGGATCAATTCTGAACCTCGGAATACATTTTCAGACCATTAATTCGTTCGATTTTGAAAGGCAGGCAGGCAGGCAGGCAGACATGCTTGATCGATGTTTTTGAAGGCAGGCTGTGATGATGGATGACTGTGCAAGTGAATTTAGGCAGAGGGGATGTGTTACCTGCTGCATCACTTGATTGAACACCGTGCACAGACTTTTCCTCGCATCTTCATCCAGCGTCTTCTCCCAGGACAGCTCTTGTAGAGCAATTGAGGATGTCTCCAGCATGTCTAGGCCCGCTTGATTTGCAAAGGTGAACACCGGCAGCGACTACACCATGAAAAATTTCAGTTTCGATCGTCCGTGGAGATGATAGCGAAAACCATCAATCTGTTGTTGGACTATCAAACACGATCGAATTGCTCACCTTGCATGAGCAGCACATGACCGCATCCCCGAGCTTCCACAGGGACTTGAGGTATTCTTCACTGCTCTCATTTTCCACTCGAACGAGGTCTATCCCAAGATTCAGCCTGCAAAAAACACAGCAAGAGAGATAAAGAAATGCCTCCGTCGCCGATCCTCTGCATGATTTACATCTATTTGCAGAAGCCATCAAACAATGAGCTTTTATCATCGCAAATACTAGGCAATGTAACGATTGCTTACTTATAGCTCCTGCATATCCAGCGCGCGAGAACCAGACCCTCGGATGTTCCGGGAACGTGTCTTGCAGGCCCCAAATTCGAATTGACGCGAGGGGGAGCCAGCGCCATTGCAACTCTTTGCACCGTAGAGACCACATTGCGTACGTATTGTCGAGCCAAAGAGGCTACGCTCTCCTGCATGCGGCTTTCGTAGTTGAACTGGAACGCGATGGTCAAAACCGATCTCAGATGCAACGCGCTATTATCACTGTTCAATCTACCAGTTCCAGATCCGACCTCAAGGGTGGAAGCCAAATCTAGAGTTCTTGTGGTGGATGGTCCACTTTCCTGCTCATGTCAAAGCATCACCTACCTCAATCAGAAGCTGTTGTAGCGGACAATCAGAAGATGAAAAAAACTCAGCTATGCTCTGACCGCTGGATCATTGTAAGATTTCTTACAAGGGAACCATTATCCAGGGGAATGACGCGGAAGCCCGATGGAACCAGCGGCACATCATCCGAAATGGAGGCGTCAATGGGAGCAAAAACCATCTGCGCACAAGCTCCAGCTCCGTTCTCCTCCAGGCCACTGCAAAGCTGGGTAAAACCACGGACAACAGAAAATCAGAAACGGAAAACCAACTTTGTCAGACAGAGCAGCTTGTCGCGACCCCAGCCTCCAACCTGAAGCAGGAACAGGTCGCGAGGAGCCAGCATGTGCTCCTCTTGCGCCAGGCCACGGCCCTCCAACTTTATCAACTCCAAGAACTGCCATAAAAAACAAACGATGAGCTCCATCCTGCATCACTCGGGGATACAAAGCAACTGGCAATGCATCAGCTTCAACAATCGTGGCTGATTAAAACGAAGCGATCGGCGATCGCTCAGAAATCCAAGCCAATTTTATCGCCATCAGCAACCACAGGCTTCATCAATTCACCTCTTCCTGTTCGACGGTATGGATCTGAGGGTGGAGCAGCTGCGAGCTGCATGCTGCTCCATGAAAACCAGAGAATCCCAAGCTCCCCATTCTAGTGAATTCTGAGCCATGGTCTGCCCATTCGGATCGATGCTCGCGGAGGAAACGAACCAGCAATGCCGGCGGCACATTCTGCGTACAAGTCCCACACCATCGTCATTCCGAGCGTACATTCGAAAGGGCGCTTCTACCATAGTTTTCATGTCGCGTGTGATATCCACCTGCAGCAGCATCGACGCCTTGGCGCAAAGAGTGCCTCCATTCGCTGAATGCAGACGTACTCCCAGCTCTCTCGAGTTAACAGGCGCTTTCACCACGACTGTCACGTCGTCCATTCCATCACTGGCCGTTGCCGTCCATCCATCGTCCGCAAAACCATTCACAGCATCGTTGAAACCTCTGCGTACATCCAGATAACATCAAGTCAGCCAAACGAGTGATGGGTTGCTTTGTCCGTCACTAATCAGCAACAATCATCGCGCTTGATCATGATTTCATATTCTAGCATGCAAACGAGCTAGAATTGGGATCGAGGGATGAATCTGTAAGCCCTCGAACACTAACTGGAGCAGCTCTCGATTGCATGCGGATTTGAATGCTTGCCACAATGTACATAAACTAAAATCGCAACGCACTTGGCAAGCCTGTGGCTGAGCGACCGCAGTACGGCAGCTGGCTGTTGTCCACCGCAAGGAGCTTCCACAACGGCTTCATGAGCTACATGCCTGAGGTGTCGTAATGCCTGCGGGGGTAAATCCGAGATATTCCGGAGTCAGGTCATTGAAGTACATGCGCAGATTGATGAGAGATGAAGAGGTATGAGAATCTGTGCAGCGAACAAGATAATGCATGATATACCGCTATGGTAGCCTTGTGAGCAAGCACAGCAGAAGACTCATAGAGGGGACGCAGAACTTCGGGGACAGTCCATGGCTGCACAGGCAACAGCATTTCAATGTTCGAAGGACGATGAAGAGCCTGCTCTACTACACTGGGTGAGAGAGTGAAGAGGCAAACAGTACCTCCAGATCCATATGATCCACAATTATAACAATCGATCCACTTCCTTCACAAGGCCGGATCAAGCACCCGCTGGAATGCATCTCCGCCCTCACGAAGGACTGCATTTGAGGAGCGATGGGCGCACCATGTGCACTATTCATCGAACGCTCGCAAATCTGGACAAACCAAGTTTTCCTGTTGAAGTTAGCTCCGGTACAGATGAAATCGACTCCCAAACATCTAGAGAGGTGGATTTTCTAGAGCTTAAACATCTGGAGAAAAAATATCAACTCCAAGCAGATTTCCTAAAACTTGCAAATCAGCACGGAACTACAATGCTGGCAGCAGCATTCAACATTTATGGCGTCGGACGCCTTACCACGTAGCTCCCATCTTCCAGCATCGAAGTGTATCTCAAAGTATAGAAATCCCTCGCTGGTGCGAGAGTAGTGGGCGCATACATCTGTACGCGAGCAAGTAGACTTCACGTAAGTTACCGTGCAAGGAAGGGTTAGTTCTGGATGTCAAAATACATCTGTACACAGATGAGATAAACTTCATGTAAAGTTATCGTGCAAGCGCGGTTTGCTCTTGATGTTGTAAAACATTCGCCACCCAACCAGATTGGATTGAGACAATTTACGTCGTTTCAAAATCGTCCGGTATGCAAACCTGCATGTAGAGCACCTCGATAGTGCCTCCATTGGCAGTAGAATTAGCAAACATGGTTGTGAGACGGCGGCAGTCGCGATGCCAGGAGGGTCTATCCTTCAGGATTTCCACAACCTGGATCACGGGGAAAGTTAGAAATGAGCGTGAACAATCGGTTAAAAGCGCACAAAAATAGATTTTGCACAGGAAACTACAACGTTCAAACGATCCACAGAGGAATTTGTAAGCTTCCCGATCGTTACCCTGGCTGGTTCCAAGCTCACAAGCCCGCAAGCTCGTGCAGCTACCCCAGCACAACCATGTGAAATATTGACCATTCCAGTCGAGTCCGGACCAGGCTGCCACGACAAGAAAACACGAGGAAGTTCAGCCATGACAGGGTAGACGGACGAACATCCACACTGATTTGAACACTCGCAAAACCTTCCGCCTACCTTCATCCCAGGGATCTGGATCCAGTCAACAGCTGTTCCTGTTGCCTTCCCAAGAAACTCTGCGAGTGCTTCCTCAGCGAGAGAGAGGATTCTACAACGAGAAACAAAGGAAACAAAACGCTTTAAAAGATGAGCATTCAAAGGTAACAGGCAACAACAAGAGATCAAACGCCAAAATGTTGTACAAAACTACAAGAACAGACCCTGAATAAGTGGCATCATGCGGTGACTGTTGGGGAGTCGGCAGATGTTGCAGCCCACTCGTAACAACAGAATCACAACTGGTGTCCGTTGTTATGCCACCCTGCGATCAAACCGGAGAACAAAAAGCAAAGCGGTCACAGAACTATCTATAGACCAATTCCGAGAAAGAACATTTCATAGAATTCTTTGGACCAGCGTCAGGACTAGAACGCACCCACTGTCCGGACTATCAAGTGCACTCAACGCAAACTAAAGACGGTTCTATAATCCCCTCTATCGGGACAAGAGATCCTGCTGGGTTTAACGATTTTCGAAGCGACAAAATGTAGCTTATGAGCTGGACTCCGAACTTGTTCTCCGCTATCGGTATGAACAAAATCTACATGAAGATATCAAAAATCTAGCTTGCTAGCAGGAACTTGCAGGTTTCGCCCACTAACGAAGGCAGGCCTTGACGACCTTTCTCAGCACATTCCTAGCAGGGCGAAGCTTCGTGTAGCCATCTCTGACTACAATCGTATGAAAATTTTTGGAATGAGCGACGTACGTGCTGCAATTGTTGACGGAGATAACCGTTCTCATACAGCATCTGAGCCACTTGTTTCTGCAAACGATCATTCTCCTCCATGAGAAGCTTGTTCATTGCTGTGAGCTTCAGGTTCACGGTTTGCAGACGGCTCGACTCTTTCCGTTGCTTCTCCCGACACCTGCACAAGTACTGCGGGTCAGCACATTCTCCTCTGAATAGCACAAGACCGATCGCATACGCAAACAGCACGAGCTGCGAGCCAAGTACATTGGCACCCGATCGAGGAGAGAAGTAGCCCGATATGGCGACATGCGTTAGAAAGGCAATCCGGAGCCATGTATTGCAATGCGCATACCGTCGATTCTGGAACCACACTTTGATTTGCTTGGGCTCTATATTTTGCAAGATGGGGCATTCTCTGATGAGTTGCTGCCGGCGGAGCGAGCTGGGCTTGGGGCACTCGTTGTAGAGACGTTCAAGCGCCTGGACCTGCTCGGCGGTGTAGCGCACATATTTGCCCGAGTCCAAAGCGCCTTTATTGGACTCCCTCCCGCCCGTGGTGGCCATATGTCTGCTACTGTAAACAGAGATCTGATCGTCACAAGCGGTATCCAGCATCTCAAAAGAGCGGGATGGAGAAGGAAGGCCAAAAGGGGGAAAGAAGGGGAGATTCAGGAGAGGGGGGGGGGGGGGAGTTAGGAGGGAGGGGGGATGGAGAGGCAGGGGGGAGGAAGCCCCTGCGAGGGGAGGAGCTTCATGGGAGCATGGGAAGAGCGGCAGGAGGAGAAGCAGGAGGCTGGAGGAGGAGCAATGGAGGGGAAAGGGGGGGGGGCGGGGGTAAGTAAATGGAGAGAAAGGTTGAGGGGAAGATGATGATGAAGTCGGCAAGCTACAAGCTAGTGTGTGAGCAGAGAACAGCCGTTGAATCAGAGAATTCAGAGAAAGAAGAAGACGAAGCAAAACAGCAGTTCTGCCAAAGCTTTTAGTTGATGAGGACTCTGGCACAGACAAAGAGAGTGAGAGAAGAGAGGCATTGGACAAGTCACCCAAGCAGAGCATAGCATGAATCTATCCCTCAGATCTCTTGCTCTCATTCGATCTAAAAGCCACCCTTTGTAGGTTCCCTAGCCCCTCCATCCCATCATATCGTATCCGCCTTCCTCGTTCCGCTTTTCTGGAGCCCCCTTCTACTTTAGTAGTGCTTGGAGTTTTAGTGGCACTCCTTTTCCGCCTGTGTTTTTAGTGGCTTCCCCTGGGCCAGTTTGGCGCTTGCACGTAGTCCGATAGTGGGCAGCAGCGCGCCCAGCAAAGGCCGAGTCCAGCCAGCCCATTGTCGTGATCATCACTGCCGTTTCTTATTTATATTCACTCAAAATATATTTTGCATCTTTTGTTGTTTCCCCCCCCCCCCCTCTTCCCTGGCCCGCCCTCAGCCTTCCTTCCCAAGCCTCCTTTTCCGCCTTTGCCGTTTCCTCGTTTTCAGACTGGCTGGTATTGTAGATACCTGAACCCAACTGCGTGGTTACCTCTGACGAGCATGTGCCCAACAACATTCGCTTCATCTCGACCTTTTCCTTAGAGCTCCTACAGCTAATTAAGTTAGGAGCACCTAGTGCTATGCACCCAACCCACTAACGTTTAGATCTCTCCACAACGTTTTACCTTGTCTTCAAGTTTCCTTTTTGTTTCGTCATATAATGTTTCCTTTTTTGTCTACCTAAACACTCCTTTTAGCCTTCCCTATTTGCCATAGTTAGTGTTTAGAGTTTGAACATGTTGAAGCAAACCAGGTAAAGGTGAGAATCCGTGAGATAGATCATCAAATGTGACCGTGGTTAAGCCAAGCAGCTATGAAGACTCTAGTAAATCATATCTCTGGCGAGGGATTGCATTTGGGTGTGCGTAGCAGGCGTCTTGAGTCTTGACTCTTCCATTTCCCAAGTCTCCGATTACCCCACTCTATTTGCTTTTTATTAACACCAAGAATCCGGCAGCTTCACAAGATTGATCCGCTTCATTTCTGGTCGTCTTCATCATCATCACCGTCTTCGAGTTTAGACTGGTTTTTGACTGCCCAGTCACCCACTACTGCTCTCCCATGGACAAATTCTTGGACCGCATCCAATTTTGCTCAAGCTACGTTTTGCAACTGACGTCTCTCCACACACATCTTTTCGCTGCCCCTTCGGCTACCATGCCCCGCCCCCTCCTCCCACTACAGCACGATCGGAACACCCACACACAAGTCTTCCCTAATCATCAAGATTCTTGCCAACTCAAACGAACTCCAAAGGAGTCCAAACTGCCAAAATCAAAGTGGGCACTGGCCACACTGTGCGCATCTGCTCTGCTGGTATCTTCTACATACACAGGGAAATCCAAAACATCTCTAAGCATATCAAACAATCAATCAAACATCAATCAGTCAATCAATCAATCAACTATGCTTCTCTACCGCCACCCCCCTCATCCGCCACTCGAGCATGGACACAAGACCCAGAAACACAAAAGCTTTGCTTGATGATCAAACAACGGCAACGGCGGGCAACAACGATAGACAACGATTGACTTGACACAACGAGTGGCCACTGGCATCCGGGGCTCACACGCCAAATCAATTCATTCTCTTATACTATGATATTGCTATCAGACAACACACAAAATTGGGATCGTGATGTCGCGTCCCTGAAGAAGTGGCCTCAACCCCCTCCGTTTGGCAGCAGCAGCCCAATTTCAACCCTTCCCATAACAACATTCATCATAATCTGTCTTACAGCGAATCCACGGATGCCCAACACAGAATATATTCCATTAGCCGTCATGGTGACATGGACGACGGACCTGTTCTCTCGTGGAAGCAACAGGGGCGAGAGCCGCGACCCCTGCAAGCAAATAAATAACCACAGTGACTCTGGCAGTGTCTTTGATAGTAAAGGACAATCTGAAGCTGAGGCGGAGGACAATTCGCCTGCTGTTTTGAAGTAATTATACCATCAACTGCCCAGAGCCCAGCGCCCGGCTTTGTCCATCTCAAGTCATTCCTCTTGTATGTATGTACTATGTACACAAAAACACAGTTACTTCCCGTCCCATAAACAGGTTTACCACACAAGACTCCTTAACTGTGACGCACGACCGCGATCCTATCTGGCATTTTCACTTCACCATAAAGCTCCTCTCTTCACCACAAAATGCACAGCGGCTTCTCTCACGTGATCCCTTGCCTCTTCCTTTGTCCTCTTGCCCTGCGTGTACTTGCCTCTTCTGCCAACGTTGACATGCTTTCTTGCATCAATATCTCCCCCTTCACTGCAAATCTTCGCTTTTTAGTAATTGTGCTCTGAGATTCCCACAATTCAGGACAACCAAGCCTTAATCACCTCTCTCATACTCAATTCCTCGTGGGATCTTTTTGTTGCTCCGGAATCCGGATTTTATTCCTTCTTATTACATGTTCCTTATTCCTTTCTCCTCGCAAGCAATTTGCCTCCCAAGAGACTGTACGATTTGACCACCACAACCGATTTCCTAACGTTTTCACACGCTCCAAGTCCAATACAAAAATGCTCTAATCATTCTACATATTCCTTATTTTACAAGGATTTCATGAGAATCCACATTTTTTTAATCTCGCATTACAAAAGGCATTCTTTGAAGATGCCGCATGATATCATAACCCTCGAGAATACAAGTTGAGCTTGCTTCACCCTTCACAAAGTTTTCCTAGGTCTACCAAAGGGCTACCCTCGAGGAGAACATGGTTTTCCCCAAGTGTCTCTTACTCTAAAAGCATGTGATCATCACCCACAAAGTGTTATAAGATTTGGTAATCATATGCTCATAGAAATAGAAGGTGTTTTGTCTCCCATGGAGAGATATTCTACAAAAGAATGGGAAATAACGTCACATTACATCATAATTCTAACTCAAAAAAGTAATTTGGGTCTTTACATCTCCACAACAACATTGAGCAAACTTTCTTGTTTCTAAAAAAGGTTGCATTAATGTCCCTTGATTCCAACATTCTTGGCTCCAAGACACCCACATGGTGGTTTTATGATCCCTCCTACATAAGATTATTACATTCGCCAAAAATGTCTACTTAGATGCAAAAATAGTATACTAGAAGAGTTTTATAGTTCCTATAATTAAACAAATTTGCACTCTTTGCACAATTCTGTACTCATAAAGTTTGGTAATCAATGAAGCTTAGTTCCCATGCGCTTTGACTTTTCATAGCATAGACAATGACTTTTCTTATGATAATCATAAGGGCTTCTTTTAAACTTTAATCACATAATTTGCAAAGAGAATATCAGACCGGTCCATTGCACGTGTTGTGAGTTAAAAACTGTGAAAAACTTTATGAAACGTTGTAACAAGTTTTTGCCAAAATGTAATATTAGGGGACATTCTTGTTATCATGCACCAAACATGAAAACAACTTTATTCTTTATGGAAAAGTAGCTTTTATGAAGGCATTTAATACTAATAAATTCATTGTAAAAAATTAACCCTCATTATTTATGTACATTGGAATAGGCCATGTTAGACAACTATTAAGAAGTGCACTATACATTAGCATTCCAATTGGCCATAAGACAAGGACGCTATATTGGGGACTTCATAGTATGGCTTTATATACTCAATTACCTTGTACATATAGGTAAAGTAGTGCTAAAGTATCCTTGCATAAATTTGAAGAAGCTTATACAATAAGCGGACTATACACTATCATTCCAATTGGCCATGACAGTAGGACTCTTATTAGGGCTTTAGACTATGGAGTCCTTTACTTCATTACCTTGTAAAGAAACGTAAAGTAGTGCAAAAGTATCCTTGCATAAATTTGAAGAAGAATTGAATAGGCCATGTCCAAACAAACATGTACTTAAGAAGTGGACTATACAATAGCATTCCCATTGGCCATAAGAGTAGGACGCTTATGTTTGGGGCTTTATACTATGGCTATACTCACTCCTTTAACTTGTAAAGAAAGGTAAAGAAGTGCAAAAGTATCCTTGCATGAATTTGACGAAGCTTATGCAATGTGCATGAATCATGGTTTAACGATTACATATGTGCATGCATGCACATGCACGTGTGTGTACGTGCGTGTGTGCGTTCATGCGTGCATGCTTGCATGTGCGCGTGTGTGTGTGGGGGGAGGGCACGTGCACGTACACCCTCCCTATGTGTGTGTGTGTGGGCATGTGCACGTACACCCTCCCTACCTTAAAACTCTATTGTTATTTTATTGGTTTCCCTAGCAATACACCTCATTGTATCATCATTTTATTTCTTTTTATCCATATATTGACCCATGTGTACGTGTGAAATCCTTTATCTGACATGTCTCACACATGTTCATCACTGGCTATGATTTAGTAGATTCTCATTTAGATAACATGTATGTGCATGTTATCATCTAATAGGATGACTTGTCAACATAATGTGGTAACTAATCATCTAATGATGTTAGGTGTGTCAAGATGTTGCATGTGGTCATATACTAGATTTACTAGGACACGCCAGGCTGGTATCAAATCACCCTCAGCCTAGTCATGTACTAGTTTACCCGCCAACATGGTTGCTCACCTAGTCACCTATCTAGGATGTTTATATGTTTATATGACTTTCCTTGTCTAATTCTGGTGCCAACACCTTCAATACAATTTGTGAGTACGTCTTCATGTGTTGAGGGAGATACAAAGCTACTTGAGCTATGATTTAAGGCCTTTAGAACATATGCGGAGTGTAGTTTTATTTTGTGTAGGATTAACTATTAAAGCACTACAATGTGGTCAACCACTACATACTTGTATAGAAATTGGACACAATGAAGAAGGATTTCTTTTTGAAACATTCTAAGTCATACTTAACCTATATTGGCCTATAATTTATTGCTCACACTAATTTCATGTGCACAGAGTGAGAGCAAAATAGCTTATGGCTTATTTGCAATTTCTATTGAAACTCACAGACCATTGCTCCAAATCACAAATTGTTTGCTCTGGTGCATGCTCCTTGTTGTGTTCTGCACAACTAATATCAAAATTGTTGATTGTGAGGGATGCAATCTCATGCGCACCCCATTAGGGCTAGGAGTATTATGATGAATGATGTTTATGTAAAATTAAGCTTAAGGGGAAGGTGTATGAAGCTATGATGTAAGGCCATTTCAAACATATGCTGAGCATAGTTTAATCTAGTGTAGGATTAACTATTAAGCACTACACTTTGGTCAACTGCTTATAGACTTGTATAGAAATTAGGCACAATGGAGAAGGATTTCCTCACAATTGGAGCAAGATTTTTAAAACCCCAAAGTTATTCTAGGTCAA
This sequence comes from Dipteris shenzhenensis, assembly GCF_047967505.1. NCBI lineage: Eukaryota > Viridiplantae > Streptophyta > Polypodiopsida > Gleicheniales > Dipteridaceae > Dipteris > Dipteris shenzhenensis. The sequence continues at coordinate 5,301,036 of NC_141596.1, read as the reverse complement.
ATTCAACCTATATTGGCCTATAATTGCTTGTTCACACTAATTTCATATGCGCATAGCAACAGCAAAATAGCTTATGGCTTATTTATCATTTATGTTGAAATACCCTACCCATTCCTCTAAATCACAAGTTGTTTTCTCTAGTGCATGCTCCTTTTTGTGTTGTCTACACAACTCATATCAAAATTGTTTATAATGAGGAATGAGTCTCATTCTCATCCCATTAGGGTTAGGAGTATTATGATGAATTATATTTATGTAAAATTAATCTTAAGGGGAATTTAATTTAGGTGTATGCTAAAATGTACAACCATTTTAGCTTACTATTGAGACTTAGTTGGGGTTGCCTTTATCATACTTTGAATCTGGAGTGGAGTAGCTTTCAATGGATTATGGGGCACACATTTGGGAAATGATCTTTTTTGAACTACTTGCACCTTCACTTCGAGCTTTAACTATGATGTTAGATGACATCGACTAGCAACCAAGCAACCACAAAACATGACTTTTATGCTAATCTAACATAGATCGATTTCAAGAGAAACTTGAAATTGATTTTAGAATGTCAAGCTACAATTCTAATACCAAGGTCTATGATAAGGGAGAAGCAACAAGATGAGGCATAATATAAGGATGTTTATGAATATTTTTTGAACATTTTCAAGTCATATTATGAATGAGGTTTCAAAAGATGAACAAGGTCATATTATGAATGAGATTGAAGAGATGAAAAGGGTCATGCATGACGATATGCTAATGATTCGAGCTGGACATGAGGATGCATTTGACTACAATAGCATCCTAGATGGAATGGAAGAGATACCACTGTGAGTGGAAGAAGTAATGACACATGTCCCTCTTTATACTTCAGCCACTTTATAATATCCAGTCTATTGCCACAATTCAAGAAAGATCAACTTAAAGGTGGGAGAAAATCACATATAGCTTTTGAAATATCAAGGGATCACATACCAAAGGTATTGTCATATTTAATTGATAGTTAGATACATGATTTGGAAGGGAAGAACCAATCAAAAGAGTAAAGATAAACTTTTCCACCCTTGTTCTCTTTTTTAGAATGCATCGTTAGCTCATTAATGAATGTGTCCTTCTGCCCCAGTATGAGTGCCTGATTCAGCCCATTGCTACTATTTAAGAAAGATCAAGGTGGGAGAAAATCATACATATAGCTTTTGAAGTATTATAGTGATCATAAACCAATGGTATTGTTATCTTCCATTGCTAGCTAGATACATACTGTGCAAGACAAGAACCAAGTGAAAGAGCAAAGTTCGACCTTTCCACACATCCTTTTCTTAGAATGCCACTTTACCCCAACATGAGCACTTCATCAGATTTGGAATGTCTAGATTGTCTTGCATAAAAGACTTATCTATCTCCTTCATATTCACCAAGTTATCTTCCTAGCCTTAGCCCTCCTTTTGATTAAATTCTTTATTAGAACTATTGGAATTTAGATGGCACATGATTTATAGATGTGGAACTACTTGCATCTTTGTGTAAAGCAACCTCTCCTATCTCATTTTGCCATCATACATCTCCTTCCCCCCAAGTGTGGTATCATCATTATAATAAAGCAATTGTTAAGAAAGGGTTAAATTTGCATGGCCTAGGTATGATCCATGTAGTAAATGCATGTCTAGTAGATTAGACTCCTCCCTTGATTATTTCAAAGGATCCACACTCTTTTAATGAAGTTTTAGAGAGGCGGGTAGAGGCAGATATCTTCCTAGCCTTAGCCCTCCTTTTGATTAGATTATTTATTAAAACTATTAGAATTTAGATGGCACAAGATTTGTAGATGTCATGGAAATACTCATTATAATAAAGCAACTATTAAGAAAGGGTTGAATTTTCATGGCCTAGATATGATTCATGTAGTAAATGCATGTCTAGTAGATCAGACTCCTCCCTTGCTGATTTCAAAGGATCCACGCTCTTTTGATGAAGTTTTAGAGAGGCAGGTAGGGGGGGAAGTAAAGCATTCCCAGTGAACATGGAAGGCAATTAGGGGCACCATGCAACCATCTTGGTGGCATTAAAAATGTAACCCCATACTGGACTCCCATGAAAAATAAATGCACTAATACTAAGTGAAGGACTCCACAGAAACACTATTGCCAAAGCTGAAACACATATAAGGGCACAACTAAGCAACTCCTTGGACAAAAAACATAGAAGGAAGAAGCCTTTACCCAAAAGCTATGCTTTTTAAGTATCCTAGGCAATTCAAAAGCAAGCAAGTCTTTGATTTCAAGAAGCAGGGAAGCCATCCCAAGAGGATGAGGAATGACCAAGCTCTTCCCTTAGCCTTCTTGGCAAGCTCTGGTTTGACAATATCCAATTATACGTCACAAGTGATGTCATTTCCCCCCCAATAGTTACTCTTTGCATTTAGTCGTTTGAGCTCTTCATGCGATATCAAGTGGTAGCATAGTAAGGGTATCCTTGCCAAAGATTTTAAAGAAACTTGCATTGTACATGCAACAAAGGTTTTTTGTACAACTGACAAGCTATGATTCTTTAGTTCATTGAAAGTACCATTTGCTTTAGTTGAGGAGAATGGACCAATATGATCTCTTTCTTCTTATTATTATGCGTGTTACATCAAACGTACAAAATAGGTCCCTCATGTGAGTACTAGATCCTATCTACTTCCTCCTATCGCATTTTCTCCATTCGATAGTTAGCTAGGAGGCACATGCAGCTTTGCTTTCCCCTACCCTTGCAATCCCAATAGGCTTGACACTTGGTCTTTAATTAGCCTTGCGTAAAAGGCAATGCAAATTTTTTTGTAATTATCCATGATTTGAAACTTAGAAGAATATTTTTTGGGTGCTAAATTCATTACATACATGTAGATGTACATTACATACATATAGATATACATATACATCATTAGCATATTCAATTATTTTTAATAGTATTTCCTTATTCAAGAAAAGCATATACATATACATCATTAGCATATTCAATATTTTTAATACTATTCCTAATTCAAGAAAAGCATATGCGATGGGTAGACTTTCTTTTCACATTCAATCTCCAAATTCAGGATGTTCAAGGCCAAGATAATGTTGTACCTAATGTATTGCATCAAAATTTTCCCACTATTATAGGGTATCCATTTCCTCAACGCTTAGTAGAATACCTTGGCTATCCATTTCCTTAACACCCAATAGAACACCTTGGGAACCATTGTCACCTATGTTTGGGCTTTTGAGAGCATGTGGTTGTACTATAAGATGCACCAACCATCCACATGATTGTTAGAAGGACAAGAAGAAAAAAGTCAGTCACGATATATGACTCGCACAATTGAGCAGGATCGTTGAGATTGTAGATGAGATGTGAGAATCTATTAAAGGAAGGCAAACGTTAAGAGACTCACTTGCATTAAGAATAGCTTGAAGGGACATGATGCTTCATATCTGAAAATTGGGTTGTGAAAGGCAACAAGAGACGATGCTAAGAAAGGTAAGATTAATGAAATAGGCATCAAATTGAGAAATTAGAAAAACAAGTGGTGATGAGCCATGATCTATGTTGTAGACATGCTCTATGTGTAAGAGAAAGAAAGGCGATGAGATCTATGTTATAGGAATGCTTTATATCTATCCTATTGTAAGAGCCTTGTAGCAAAATTCTCAATGCTTGTGTGCCTCGTACCTCTTTGCAATAAAGGGTGAGTTAAATATGAGAATTTAGGGTGGATTGCAACATTTGTGTTGTCTTTGGGTTTGCCATCATCTGATCATAGAGTTGTTGTTCAACATCTGTTTATATGCTTGACTCAATATTGTAGATTTATATTTGAAAATAAGGGAGACAAAATGACTTGCATATGCAAGGTTTAGAGTCTACATCTTGCTTGCTTGTTGATATCTGAGCTGAATTCCAACGAAGAGAATACCCATGATATGTATGCTTGAAAGGTCTTGATAATTTTTCTTGATCTATTGTATCCTTGATCAATATATGGGTGGCTACATAATTGCTTTGATCCCCACCAATACCACCTCTCAAAGGTTGATGAATATGAACAACTTATCACAAATAATCCTATCTTTCTGGAACAAGTGGAGGGGATAGGTGCCATTAGTAGGACCAAACACCATAACTTTAGCAAATCATCTTGGAATTACAATGTGGTAGAATTGGATTTCTTGGATTGTGGGATATAAGTTTTGAATCCCAAAGTCTATGAAGTTCACTCTGATTTCAAAGTTATCACAAAAAAATAAAAGAAGTATATGAGATTCCTTGTGTGAATTTGAGTGAAAGAGAGTGCTCTTTGAAATCACTTTTGAAATGCACCTACTTGAAAACAATGAGTCACTTTGACCATCGCATGAAGGAAGACATTGAACCCATGAGTCAAAATGCACATGTTAAATGAAATGGCAACTTAACCAAAGGATACTAAGCTAAAGGACCAATGGGCAGAGTTCAATTTTCTTAATAGGATGAATTGAAGGACCAAAGGACACTATGATAAAAGACCAGCATAAGCATGCTAAACCAAAGGTCAACTTGAAGTGGAAGAGGAGGTGTGAAGAGGTAGGAGGACCCTCACAAACAAGAAGTAGCTAAAGAAGCAAAAAATGTTGCTAGTTGAAGACTATGAAGAGGAAAAACAAAGAAAAAGGAGAGCCAATAGTGTGTCTGGTGAGTGCATTGGTGGATCTAGTTTGTTTTTGTTTTCTAAGTATATATGATGCAATGAGTTTGTTAGACATCTTTTTCTTGCATTTTGGTGAGCTAGATGTAGTAGGAATGGAGAGAGAGAGAGAGAGAGAGAGAGAGAGAGAGAGAGAGAGAGAGAGAGAGAGGCATAAATAATGTATTCCATTCCAAGAAAATACGGTTATCCTACAAGGTCACTAGATGTATGCACATCTGCATAAAAGTATATTTCTTTCATACACTGCAAATGAGAGGAATGAAGGGAGCAAATGACTAATACAATGTAAAAAAGACAAATGAAGCAAAAGTAAACTTCTTTGGTTCCAACAAAAGAATGCATCCCTTAAGTTGTAGGCCAATAAAAAAATGCATCCAATATCATCGCAATCATGTCATTTTGTCATGTTTCACCAATGTTCCTTATCCTTTTATGGCATAAGATGTGCTCTAGCTTTCATGAAAGGCCATAGGAACCTTGATCACTCTTTGTGGAAAACCATGTAGGGTTCTTATTTGAAATTCACATACCTCTAATGCACTATCTTATTTAAACTTGTATCTATGAATCATAGTTACAGCAGTACGTGATAATATTCCAATTTCTTTTCCAACTTTACCCATAAGCTTTATTAATAGATTATAGTTATAGTTTCAAATGACTAATACAATATTGACAAAGACAAATGAAGCGAGAAAATGACGAATATAATATTGACAAAGGCGAATGAAACAAAAGTAAACTTCTTTGGTTCCAACGAAAGAATGCCAAAAACATTGCATCCATTACCATTGCAATCATGTCATTTTGTCATGTTTCAACAATATTACTTGTCCTCTTACGAAATAGGATGTGCTCTAGCTTGCATGAAAGGTCACTCATTGTGGGAAACCTTGTAGGGTTCACATTTCAAATTCACATTCCTCTAATACATTATCTTTTTTTAACTTGTATCTATAAATCATGATTATAAACTATATTTGAATTTCTTTTCCAACTTTACCATAAACTGTATTAATACACTATAGTTTCAACCTGATATGTTCAAATGGGCTAGGACTTGTGTCATTCCCTATCACCGTAAGGTTTTGACATGATATCCTATTTTCATCCTCCTTTCAAAGGATCTAATATAGAATTCAAATACATCTCCTTTCTTCATCTTTTTCAATGTTTGTATCTTTGTTCATATTATTTTCAAAGTGTCCATATTTATTCCTTTCCTGAAGACTTTGAAACTTGGGCATTTCCTATAAGTCTTACTTTGATGTTTTCCATGAGCCTTTGGGCATTACTATTTTTAAAAAAAGGGACAATGTTTTGCTTTAGGGAAAATTATCTACTTTAGTCTAAAAAGAAAAACACAAAAGTGTAGGTTTTACAAAAGCTTTCAAGTTTTTCTTTATGAGTTGTGCAAATTTTCACTCACAATTGCCCTTGTGTGTGTGTGTGTGTGCGTGTGTGCGTGCATGTGTGTGTGTGTGTGTGTGTGTGTGTGTGAGAGAGAGAGAGAGAGAGAGAGAGAGAGAGAGAGAGAGAGAGAGAGATTATATTGATTAAGAATGGTAAATGATATCCTTCATCTACTAGAACTAGGTTTAACATTTTTAGATGGATCATCAGTGATGTAAGGAGGCCATGTTGGCCATTTTCATGAATGTGTCCATCAATGGTAGGTGTTTTTGGAGAAGGCCTACTATGTGACTCACCCATTAGAGGGTCATGCTAGTGATGGGGGTTTGAATAGTCCGATATGCAAACGTGTGCCTAGTATATGTATTCACTCTCCTCAAGATGTTCATGGGATGCTCGAGGCCTGTGCATGACTATGAGGTAAGACATGGGACCCTTATACTACAATGCATTATTTTGGTGTGTACATCGTTGACATGTGGGACCTTTTGGCTCTAACATGGTATTAGAGCTACCCCACACCCCATGGCTGATGCAGGATGGGTGCTCTTTGTTGAGAGGCTATGTGGGTTGTGCAAGTAGAAAATTGTGTTGGCAGTAGCGCATTTCATGATGGCACTTGTAGGATGTGGCTATTCATGGGTGCAACATTTCTCCTGGCAATACAATTTGACTCATGGAAATTGTGGCGATGATTCTTGAGATGACGACCTATGGGGTGTTGGTTACATTATATTTCCTCATGCTTGGTTCAGATATTGGTGGTGCCTAATATAACTATTGATGGATACATGTGTGTAATCACACTTGCCATTGCATTATACCTACCTTGCGATTAGTGCAAAGACTAGCAACAACTAATGTACTTGTAAATGGACCCATGTGTTGTACCCTCGATGGCCATGCGAGCAATATTGATGTTGAATTGATCTGGAGCTTGAATGGTTTCATATGTAAATGGAGTGTAAATGTGCACCTAAATGCACCTAGTACATATGTGTGAGTGCCCTTAGAGATACACCCTTGGGTTTTGTTGTGGGATTCTCTATGCTTGGACATGGCTACGTGGTTGGGTGTGAGAACCTTAGACTCAGTGCACTATGTTTGGTGTGTGCATGTTTGTTGACATGTGGGTGCTTTTGGCACTAGTACGTGCATGATAGTTGAATCTATGGCATGGGTGTAAAATGAATTCTAGTGGGAGAAAAATAACCAATGTCACCCATCCTTGAAGTATTTAAATATATTACATGGACTTTATCACCTTTGACTTGTGGCTCTTATGTGATACATAAAGTATATGTGCGATCGTGGGATCCTATTTGATGTGAAGGTAGAGAATTAGCATTATAGGATAACTCTTTCAAAAGCTTGTGATGTCTACTATTTGTACTATTTGCTCTCTCTAGATAAATTCATTAAATTGTCTCCTCGCCACCTCCCTCTTATCTAATTAGTCCAATAAACCTAAGGTCTCATTGCCGCTATATCTAATTAAGTTGATTAACGTAAGCCTCATTGCCTCCCTCTCTCATCGCCTCACTGACTTCACCTCATCTTGTGTGCACGGCCCTCACCTTACCTCTGGCGTGCTGCCCTCACCCTGTCGTTCTCCCTTCCATCCTCTCCTCTCTTCTCTGAGGCTTTCCTCCCACTCCCTATGTTTACTACTTTGCCACAGCCCCGTCCCTCCCCTCCATATATACTCATTGGAGGCAGCCATGAACTTTCTGGAATCAGCATCTAGAATTGCCATGAACTTTCTCGAATGAGCCAGCAAGTTTCACCACCGCCCTCAAAAACATTAATCGACACTCACATCAATCGACCTTAATCGCCTTACGTTAATTGACACCCATGCCTCGCCCGACAAATACTAATGCCAATTTTCCAAGATTGTGGGCTCCTATTGTATGCATGCTTATATATAGAAAGAACATTTTGTAAATACATTAGACCTTTCATTTAAGAGGAGTTTTCATACACTTGTACGTTCCCAAGGGTTTCAAAGGCACCTCAAAATGTCTCACAAAATGTATAAAGAGGTGGTATTTAGGGACTTGAATGCAAGCAATAAAAACCATTTTTGAAAGAGTGATCGCCCTAGACCTACCATGTGGGCTTCAAGACTTCCCCCTTGTGCTTAGGTTGCCCCTATTAAAAAAGCACCCATTAGTATATTCTACTTACATCATCCCTTTGGTAATGTATGTTCCCATCCCATTCCCCTTAAAAACCTATATTTATGGGTGCATATGATGAGTGAGCCCTTGATGCAAGTGCAAAATTGAACTTAAAAAATGTCAACTTTTGCATGTCTCTAGATTAGAAATGAAAATTAAGCCCAAAATAAGGCCTTCCAATGTGGTTCAAATTTATGTTTTTTTGCATTTCTTTTGTTTTACTTTTTTAGTGCTTTAATAGTTCAACAATGGAAAATTTGGACATCACATTCGCTCTTTCTATGACCTATTCAATTACAATAATGTGATATTCAATGAGAAACTCCATGTGGAGAAGGATTTGAATTTTGTAATTCTTTTACAAAAACCCAAGTAGAGAAAAGTTTCCAACATACATAATACGACAAACGAATTGAACTTTTGGATTGGAATGTATTGTAGGCCTATACATCTTTGGTAGTGGAGAACTATGCTAGAGACTACCCTTTTCAGGATAATGTCTGAGTAGTCATTCAGATTATTGAGAGTCTTTTCAGCAAACAAGACTTTGAGAGAGTAGTAGACTACTGGGAGTGGATGAAAGGAGAGGCAGTAAGCTTCACAATGTGGACATGACAAGGATGCCACAATAATCAAGAATATATGAAGGATGAAGAAGTGGAGAGAGATAAAGACATGGAGGTTATACCATCAAGGGAAGAGGAGGACATCAGTCTAGAAGTCTCAATGAATTATGTCAAGGATATCATTAAGGGAAGCTTCTAGCTCTAAAAGATTGGTTTAAAAAATAGTATGGACTATAAAGGATAGACATAGTTAGTGAAAGCATAAACGGAATGGTCTAAAGTGACTCTTTAGGGAAGGGAAGTTTATGTATTCTCAGTTTAGTCATTTGTAAACAAAGAAATAGTGAAATGTGCCAACCTTGCAAGTGAAAACTTGTCAAGGAGGACATCTACATGGATAGACATTTTTGTCACCATATAATGTTGACAAAAATTTAAGAAGGATAAAAGATAAATATGTTGTAGATTGGAGTTAAGAAGAGAAAGAGGGAGGATGCACGATATTGAAGACATTACTTAGTAGATGAAATTTGTCTCTCCTTTGGGAAACAAAGAGTCTACAATGACTATCACACCTAAATTTTTGAACACTATCATAGTTTTTAGTAATAAGTTGAAGAGAGAGCTATAAAAGGATCTCTTGAATGCTTATAATTTGCACACCCCCTTTGCACTCATAATAGCCATTCATTGGCATGATTAATCCTTGCCATATCATACAAAGAAAACAAGGTTTTGTAAAGGAAGACTTGAACATCACAAGGGATAGGTTCTATATATATTAAGCCATGGGATAATTTATGCCTCTCCAATACTAGTATATGAGATACATAGCTATAGCCATAAAATAGAATAGTAAGCGGAAGTAGGTTGAGCTTTTGGTCACGAGGATGGATTGGTGAATTTTAAGTTTTAAAGGACTAGATTGATTTCTATATCATACATGAGAATTTAGATGTCTTCTCTTTGCCCATACCGACACTTTATATAGACCAAGGAATCATTTGTAATAACTTTTACGTAGTTATACATAACCTATTAATGTTTTTTAAAATTGAAAGTTTGTAAGGTTTATGATACTTGACAAGAGGTTATTGATGCTAGGATATTGGATGGAAACAATTAGCCTTGCAAAATGCATGCCCTCTAACATATTCTACAAACGTGTGCACAAACCTTGCCACATTTCACAATAATCATAAAATAGATACATTTCGTTCTACTATATCTAGTCTATAAGGTGCTAATGAACTACTCTAGAATGTATGAAGCATCCCTACAAACCGAGAAGATATGTAAAGAGAAAGAGGAGGTGACACAATTGCTATAGACCTGATTAGGATTTCTAAATTTTTGTTTTGGAACTTGATAATGCATTAGTGCAATCGACATCCCTCCTATAAACTCTAAGGAGTGGGAGGGAAAAATCGTGGTTTGCATAACATGGAAAAAACAATACTTAAGAAGCAATATTTTCTTTTAAAAATATGTTTCCAAGTTATCAATAACTTTAGGCTCTCAAAATACTAGATCATGTTGACATATTTTGAGCTTTAGTAACCTAAGATGTAAATATAGTGGGACACACATCATCTTAGACATATCTTAGATTAGGCTTATGAAAAGGAGACTTGTCAGATGTGGCTCTACTTTGGTTCTTATTAAGATGATTCTAATTAAAATAAAATCAAAGGATTGTGCTTCAATCCTATTCCTATTAAAAACCTTTGTTCTTGCATGCATATGATGTGTGAACCCTTGTTTGAAAGTGCAAGATTGAACTAGTCAGCTTTTTCATCTCTAGATTAGAAATGAAAAATAAGCCCAAAATAAGGTCTTCGAATGTATTTCAAAATTGTCTTTTTTTGCTTCTTCTTTTTTTGTGTTTTAATATTTTAGCTATGAAAGAGTCCACAATTTACACATCACATTCTTTCTTGCTATGACCTATTAAATTATAGTAATGTTATATTCAATGGGAAATGCCATTCAGAGAAGGCTTACAAAGTTTGTAATCTCTTTTACAAAAAACCAATTAGAGAAAAGTGTCCAACCTACATAATCCAATCTACACTTTACGGTGAAAGAATCGACCTTGTGTGTTGGAATGTATTGTAAGCCTATACATGAGTCCGTAGGTGGAGAACTATGCTAGGGACTAACCCCTTTAGGATAATGTCATAATAGTCATTAAGATTAATAATCTTATCAACAACAAGACTTTGAGAGAGTAACATACTAAAGGGAGTGGATGAAAGGAGGGGAAATAAGTTTCTCAATGTGGGCACATGAAGATGGCACAACAATGGGGACTATATAAAGATGCAGAAGTGGAGAGAGATCAAGACATGGAGGTTACACAACCAAGGGAAGAGGAGGACATGAGTCTAGAAGTCTCAATGCAAGTTGACTTCAGAGTCAAGTATCTTACGAGTCTCCTAAGGGAAACCCCTAGGTAATAGAAACTAGTATGGCCTTTACATAAGGATTTTGCTCAAGAGAGGAGCTACAAAAGGATCTCTTGAAATCTTATAATGTGCATGGCCCCTTTGCACTCGTAATAGCCCTTATATAGGCACGATTAAATACTTGTAATGGCATAACAACAAAAAAAGGTTATGTAAGAGAAGACTTGAACATGAAAAAAAGTAGAGGGATAGGTCCTATGGATATTAATCCATGGGATAATTCATATCTCTCTAATACTAGTATATGAGATACATAGCTACCCATAGAATAGCACAACAAATGGATGTACCACAAACTTTTGTTCACAAGGGTGGATAAAATGCATGTCAAATTAGGATGTTGGTGGATTTTAGTTTTTTTAGGACTCGATTGATTTCTATCTCATATGAGAATCCAAATGTCTTCTCTTTGTCCTTACCCACAATTCATTTAAGTCAAACATTATAGATGCACTAATCACTTTCTTTTTTGGATATAAGTATACATAACCTATTGATTTTTTTAAAAAAAGGACCTTGTAAGGTTTCTGACAATTGGCAAGAGGTTATTGATGCTAGGGTATGGGATGGAAACAATTATCTTTGCAAGAAGCCTACCCTTCCATGATGATCATGATTTCAAGCTATCTAGAGTATGAAGAATTTCTTCAAAACCAACAAGTTATGTACAGAGAAAAGAAACATGATTATGACCTTAAAATGGGAGGAGGTGACATGGTGACTATAGATCTAATTAAGATTTGCAAATTCTTGTTTTGGAACTTGATATTACATTAGTGGCATCTCTCCTTTCAACTCTAAGGAGTGGGAGGAAAAATACATGGTTTATATAACCTGGAGAAAACAATATTAAGAATCAAGATCTATTTTCAAGATACCAAGACCTTTAGGCTCTCAAAATAATGGATAATGCTTCAACTGATTTTGAGCTCATGTTAACCTTAAGATGTAAATCTAGTGGGACATACATCATTTTAGACATACCTTAGGTTAGGCTTGTCAAAGGAGACTTGAAATGTGACTCTACTTTGGGTCTTATTAAGATGATTCTAATAAGAGAAAATAAATCAAAGGGTCGTGATTAAATGTCTTTCTTCTATTGAAAAACCTTACTAGGTTTTGCCAAAGAGAGTACTCTTGACTCAGGTTGGCTCATACAAGTAGCTTAATGAATAGCTAAAGGGCGGCCAAAAAAACACCAAATGTATGCTTCCAAAATACATGAGAATTCGGGTTTGCTCATTAACCATCTCCTCATAAAGTACACCCATTACAACAGGTTAATATATAAGAAATGATTACCGCTAGACTACATATGGTAGTACTTCATTCATCTTCCCTTTATCTCTAAGAATAGCATTTCTCTGTGTTGGCTATATGAAGATAGAAAATCTTTTGAGCCATTTACAGACTTTCCACCAAATCCCTCAAATGGTCAAGCATTCCTAGAAGATGTGCCACTACATGTAGTACTTCATTCATCTTCCCTTTATCTCTAAGAATAGCATTTCTCCATGTTGGTTGTATGAAGATAGAAAATCTTTTCAGCCATTTACATACTTTCCACCAAATCCCTCAAATGGTCAAGCATTTCCTGAAGATGTGCATATGAGTTTCCTTTCTTGATTTGCGCAGTGGGCACAGAGGGAAAATTATTGGGTTCCATTTAGACATCCTCACTTTCCATAGCATCAAGTTAGGTTTTGAAAGACAGGTTCGCTTCCTAGACCCTTGCCACCTTAAATCTCCAAAGTAAGGTGTTATCCAAAGGGGTTTGATGCATCCACTACTGCTATGTACCTCTACAACAACCCACTAAGATACTCGGGGCCGAAAAATTGAGGAGCACTTATGCAAAAGTTTTCTAGATTCCAAAGCGAAGCCTTTGTAATCTCTAGAAGTTCTGAGCACCCTGCTCGTAGTCTAATCTTCTTTAATTCTATCCAAGAGTAGGCTCATTACTATTCTTTCAATATTTGAAAGCAAGTACCAATTTAAAATTGCATCAATTGTAAGCCAACAATCTATGCTCGGATCCTAGATATCTGCAAATATCTTAGGACCTTTTCTAAATAGTCTTTTGACAATCTTGGGGTGATTTCAAATAAAAGAGAGGCCTTCCCTCAAAGCCCAGTAAGTCAGCCACCACAGAGAGTTGCTCAAAGATCCATCCCCATAAAGAGACCTCATGCTCACCCAGTAGCATCTGTGGAGTTTCATTTTCCAAATCTACACGAGTCTTGCAAAGAGCTCAGATTGTGTAATTTTAAGAGCAATATTGGACAAAACCAGATCTTGCCATGGTGTATTAATCCGTTTTGTGGACCATTCGTACAAACCCACAAACGAGTAATCACGGCCCATGGCTGATTACTCCCAAGCTTCAAAAGCCATAGAGCATAAACAGTTACATTTATCTTTCATTCTTTTCAAACCAAGAACACCAACTATCTTGGGCATAGTGGTTAAGTCACATGAGAATGCATGCCA